>NW_021628814.1:0-4960 GCF_900005765.1 Plasmodium relictum | reverse complement strand
GTTAATCAGTCAATGCATGGGTAACTTGTATATACACTGATTTATTGATTTCCCGTTTAATGACTTTGCTAGAGTATTAAACAAACAAATTAATAAAGAGCATGTATAACTAAGTATACGTTTATATATATATATTCGTTTATATATATATATTCGTTTTTATTATATATATATATATACTGTTTTCTTATGATGCATAATATTTAATTGAAGTTAAATTTTACTGCATCTTTTAATAAACTGATTTATTAATTGCCCGTTTAATGACTTTGCTAGAGTATTAAACAAACAAATTAATAAAGAGCATGTATAACTAAGTATACGTTTATGTATATATATTCGTTTTATTATATATATATATATACTGTTTTCTTATGATGCATAATATTTAATCGAAGTTAAATTTTACTGCAACTTTTAATAATCCTATTAACAGTTATAAATGAGTTTTTATTTACAAAGAATTAATATCTTCTTTTAATTAAAAACATATAAATAATTTATAACAAGTTATTAAGTCAAAATTTTATGATATTCAATGTTATTTCAAGATATACATTGAATAATACATAAACATTTCTCTTATTTCATAAGTTTTAATAAGTTAACATTTCTTTCCTTTAATTTTTATTTACACTAAAAATTAAAACATAACATAACATAACATGATCTCTCATCAAAAAAAAAAACTTTATATAAAAAAAAAATATTATTAATTTTTTTTATAATTACAAAGATGTATATATATATTAATAAACAAACAAAAAAAAATAATTTTATATTTTTTTTTTTTTTTTTTTTTTTTTTTTTAATTTATAGGACTAGCGTCAGTGCATGGCTAACTTGTACGTATACAACTAGCAACTAGCTTAGCATGCTACAAAAGGTTAATAATACCTTTTATTAACCAAATGGGCAATTAATAAATTACGAAACTCTTAAATAGAATACATAAAAATATCATTATAATAAAAACTTATTCTCGTATAATATTTTTGTAACATTTTATATGCATTTATTTAATTAATTATATATATTTTTTCTTTGAAAAACTCTTTTTACCCCTCTTTATTATAAACATTTTTCATTGTTTATATATTTTAATTATAAAAATGTACCGCTACTAACTATAATAATTATTTCATAAATAAAGGTAGCAACATAATTTTAAAAAAAAAAATTAAAGCGAACATAAATATATGTATAAATATTGAGAAAATATGTATTTTCCCTTTAAATATTTTCGAAAAATGAAATGTTACTATCCCGTATGAGTCTTAATTTTCATGCGATTTAAGCTTTTCAAAAAGTATACATTCCTTGTTGGCATGCTGGTTAATAAAAGCTATTATTAACCTTTTTCAGTACACTTTGCTAGGTTACTGTACGTGTATATACAAGTTACCCATGCACTGACTGATTAACAAAAGATATTATAATTTTTTGCAGTACACTAAGCTAGTTTATTGTATGTGTATGTTCTAATATGTATTGACACTAATAAAAATAAAAAAAAATATATATATTTTTTTTTTGTTTATTTTTTTTGACACATTTAAAAAAAAAAAAAATTTTAATTATTTTTTTTTTTTTTTGGTGTCAATACATATTAGTTTGAACATACACATACAATAAACTAGATTAGTGTACTACAAAAGGTTAATAACACATTTTATTAACAAACACACTAAGTTGGTCATAGTGTTAGTACTTTAGTCTTTGCATGCAATGAACTCCTAGATAAGTGATTTATCAACTGTTGGTTTATTAATTTCCCGCTTAATGACTTTGCTAGGATATTAAACAAACAAATTAGTAAAGATCATGTATAAATAAATATACGTTTTTAAATATATATATACTTGTCTTTATTACATATATATTGGTTTCTTATGATGCATAATATTTAATTTGAATATTAAATTTTGTTGCATCTTTTAATTGACATATTAAAATGTTATAAATAAATTTTTATTTACAAAGATTTACTTATTCTTTTAATTAAAAACATACATACAATTTATAACAATTGACAAAAGTCAAAACTATAATTTATTCAATGTTATTTCTAACATATAAATTAAATATAACATAAACATTATTCATTTTATATCTTAAATTTTTAAGAGTAAAAGTTGATTCTTTATTTAATTCGAAAAACAAAAAAAAACATCCAACAATTCCCCAAAAAAAAAAAATATTAAATATATTTTTTTTTTTTGTTGTCGAAATTATTTTTTTTGTCATGTTATGTTTTTGACTTTTGTGTTTTAAAAATCTATAAGAAATGTTAACTTATTAAAACTTAAGAGATAAAAGAAATGTTTATGTATTATTCAATGTATATTTTGAAATAACATTGAATATAATAAAATTTTGACTTTATTAATTATTATAGTTTGTCTGTATGTTTTTAATTAAAAGAATAAGCAATTCCTTGTAAATAAAAACTCATTTATAACAATTAGTAAGTTTATTAAAAGAGGCAGTACAATTTAATTCAGATTAAATAGTATGCATCATAATAAAACTATATATATATATATATAATAAAAACTAATATATATATATATAAACGTATATTTAGTTATACATGCTCTTTATTAATTTGTTTGTTTAATACTTTAGCAAGGTCATTAAACGGGCAATTAATAAATCAATACTACAAAAGGTTAATAATATCTTTTATTAACCAATACTCTAGCAAAATCATTAAACATCCAATTAATAAATCAATATATGACTTCTATTTTACTGGATGATAACTTATTTTATTTTATAAAAGGTAAATAACAATTTTTTTATTAATCAGTAAGACGAAATAAAATTTGGTCTTACTAATTGGTTAGTACTATTCATTTTATCACATACTGATTTATTAATTGCCCGTTTAATGACTTTGCTAGAGTATTAAACAAACAAATTAATAAAGAGCATGTATAACTAAGTATAAGTTTATATATATATATTCGTTTTTATTATATATATACTGTTTTCTTATGATGCATAATATTTAATTGAAGTTAAATTTTACTGCATCTTTTAATAAACCTATTAACAGTTATAAATGAGTTTTTATTTACAAAGAATTAATATCTTCTTTTAATTAAAAACATACAAATAATTTATAATAATTTATTAAGTCAAAATTTTATGATATTCAATGTTATTTCAANATATACATTGAATAATACATAAACATTTCTCTTATCTCTTAAGTTTTTAATAAGTTAACATTTCTTTCTTTTAATTTTTATTTACTTTAAAAATTAAAACATAACATAACATAACATTCCTTTCAAAAAAACTCTTCAAAAAAAAAATATTAATTTTTTTTTTTTTTTTAATTACAAAGATGTATATATATATAAATAAACAAACAAACAAAAATAACTTTATTTTTTTTTTTTTATATATAGGACTAGCGTCAGTGCATGGCTAACTTGTACGTATACAACTAGCAACTAGCTTGGCATGCTACAAAGGGTTAATAATACCTTTTATTAACCACATACCTATATAAATAAGTTCTATCAAGGAAAACTTAAAACTGCATAATAATTAAAGGCAATTAATTTATTCATTGACCAATAACTATATATTTATTGTTTTTAAGGTATTTATTTATTTTAATAAAAGTTATTCTTATTTTTATTCAAATTTTAAATCCTTGTTAAAACTATTGATTATATGTAAAATAATTTTTTGTCACAAAAAAACAAATATTAATTAAAGTAACTAAAATTTTTTGGAAAATAAGCAAAAAATTAAAGACGAATAAAAACAAAATACTTTTTGTTTTTCTTCTAAATATAAAATTCAATATTTTATATTTCAGAAATTAACACAACTGAAAAATTCTAGATCAGGAGCAATTCACCAAAAAAAAATAAAAAATTAAATTAAAAATTAAATTTTTTTTAAACAAAAAAACAAAAATAGAAAAAAGATAACTTTTTTTTTTTTAATTAACAAATTTGAATGGCTAATTTCTATTTTCTGCTTAAGACATTGTCTACTATTTCCTAAATGTTAATAATATCTTTTATTAACCATTAGTCAATAAATGATGTTGGGAACCTACTTTAACAGATAATAATAAATAATATTAGATAAATAAATTTTGTTTTATGTATGTAACATATGTGCTCAATGAAATGTTTCATTTATCTTTTTGAAATTTTAAAATAATGAAAAAGATTATGTGTAAAAGTTATTAATGTATTGATTTATTAATTGATTGTTCAACTGACTCTGTTGTATTATCAAACAAATTAATTAATAAAGAACATGTAGAATAATCTCTAATTATTTTCTTTAATTTATTTTACCTTTATTTAAAAAAGTAATATTTAATGTTAAATTGTAGTTAAAGGAAAAATAAAATTACATAAAACTAACAAATTGTATAATAAAAATCCTAAAACAAAATTAATACCGAAAACTTATTAGTAAAAAAAAAGATGCGATATTTTTTTTTATTAAAAAAACAAAAAAAATTATTTAGTTTTTTTTTTTGTTAATAAAAACTTTTTATCTTGTTTGCATACATTTATTTTTCATTTTTAAAAAAAGTTATTTTGTTCATTTATTAACTATGCATGTATGATATTAAAACAAAAAATGCATGCATAAAGATATGCATATGAAGATAAATGTAAATATTTTGTTTACATAAATGGATATATAAAAGATAGTTATCTATAGTTATGTTTTGCATTGAAATGTGAATTATTGGTTAATAAAAGCTATTATTAAACTTTTTCAGTACACTATACTAGGTTACTATACGTGTATATACAAGTTACCCATGCACTGACTGGTTAACAAAAGATATTATAATTTTTTGTGATACACTAAGCTAGTTTACTGTGCCTGTATGTACAAACTAATATGTACTGACACTAATAAAAAATAAAAAAATAAAATTTAAATTATTTTTTTTTTTTGTGGGGAAATT
>NW_021628812.1:0-5101 GCF_900005765.1 Plasmodium relictum | reverse complement strand
GTTTGTTTATTTATATATATATACATCATTGTAATTAAAAAAAAAAAAAAAATTAATTTTTTTTTTTTGGGAAGTGTTTTTTTTGAATGTTATGTTATGTTATGTTTTAATTTTTAAAGTAAATAAAAATTAAAAGAAAGAAATGTTAACTTATTAAAAACTTAAGAGATAAGAGAAATGTTTATGTATTATTCAATGTATATCTTGAAATAACATTGAATATCATAAAATTTTGACTTAATAAATTGTTATAAATTATTTGTATGTTTTTAATTAAAAGAAGATATTAATTCTTTGTAAATAAAAACTCATTTATAACTGTTAATAGGTTTATTAAAAGATGCAGTAAAATTTAACTTCAATTAAATATTATGCATCATAAGAAAACAGTATATATATATATAATAAAAACGAATATATATATATAAACTTATACTTAGTTATACATGCTCTTTATTAATTTGTTTGTTTAATACTCTAGCAAGGTCATTAAACGGGCAAATAATAAATCATAAGTCTATTAAAAGAGGCAATAAAATTTAACTCAGTTATAAATGCTCTTTATTAATTTGTTTGTTCAGTACTCTAGCAAAGTCATTAAGCGGGCAATTAATAAATCAATAGTATAATTGAATAAGGAGCATATAATTATCCGTAATAAATAGTTTTATAATAAATAGATGATTTATTAATTGCCTGTTTAATGATTTTGCTATAGTATTGATTTATTAATTGCCCGTTTAATGACTTTGCTAGAGTATTAAACAAACAAATTAATAAAGAGCATGTATAACTAAGTATACGTTTATATATATATATTCGTTTT
The DNA here is from genome assembly GCF_900005765.1 of Plasmodium relictum. Taxonomy (NCBI): domain Eukaryota; phylum Apicomplexa; class Aconoidasida; order Haemosporida; family Plasmodiidae; genus Plasmodium; species Plasmodium relictum. The sequence continues at coordinate 4,275 of NW_021628812.1, read as the reverse complement.
TATTATATATATATATACTGTTTTCTTATGATGCATAATATTTAATTGAAGTTAAATTTTACTGCATCTTTTAATAAACCTATTAACAGTTATAAATGAGTTTTTATTTACAAAGAATTAATATCTTCTTTTAATTAAAAACATACAAATAATTTATAACAATTTATTAAGTCAAAATTTTATGATATTCAATGTTATTTCAAGATATACATTGAATAATACATAAACATTTCTCTTATCTCTTAAGTTTTTAATAAGTTAACATTTCTTTCTTTTAATTTTTATTTACTTTAAAAATTAAAACATAACATAACATTCCATTTATAAAACTCTTCCCCAAAAAAAAAATATTTAATTTTTTTTTTTTTTTTTAAATTACAAAGATGTATATATATAAAAATAAACAAACAAAAAAAAATAACTTTATTTTTTTTTTTTTATATAGGACTAGCGTCAGTGCATGGCTAACTTGTACGTATACAACTAGCAACTAGCTTAGCATGCTACAAAAGGTTAATAATACCTTTTATTAACCAAGTATTAAACAAACGAATTAATAAAGAGCATATATAACTAAGTATACGTTTATATATATATATATATATATATATTCGTTTTTATTATATATATATAGTTTTCTTATGATGCATAATATTTAATCTGAGTTAAATTTCACTGCATCTTTTAATAAACCTATTAATTGTTATAAATGAGTTTTTATTTACAAAGAATTATTTATTCTTTTAATTAAAAACATGCAAACTATAACAATTAATAACGTCAAAACTTAAAATTATTCAATGTTATTTCAAAAATATACATTGAATATAACATAAACATTATTCTTTTATCTCTTAAGTTTTAATAAGTAAAAATTAATTCTTATTTTAACTTTTAAAAATACAAAAGTCAAAAACACAACGAAAAAAAATAATTTCAACAACCAAAAAAAAAATATATTTATTTTTTTTTTATATTTTTTTTTTAATTATAAAGATGTATATATTTATAAATAAACAAACAAAAAAAAAATAACTTTATTTTTTTTTTTTTTTAACTAGCGTCAGTTCATGGCTAACTTGTATGTACACAAGTAGTAAACTAGCTTAGTGTACTACAAAAGGTTAATAACGAATTTTATTAACCAATAGAACAAGTAAAGATTCTTCTACATGCTCTTAGTTTGACTATTTAAAATGATATAAAAATATTCAAGCATCTAATTAAAAAATCATATACTTAACTCATTGTACATATTTTCTATATCTTACATTCACAACTTTTATCTATATTCTATTGAAAGTTCAAAAAGTCGATAATATTTTTTATTGACGAAATATATAAAACTTATTACGTAACTTATTAAAACTCATTAAAATAATATATATATTTTTAATTGAATCTTTTGATTATTACACTGATTTTATAAGATAAATAGTTTTAAGTACACAACTTTTTTTAATGATTTTCTAAATTAATGTACCATTCATCTAAAGTAAAAAGTTAACAATTTTAAGTATTTATTTTTTTTAATGTAGACAATAACAACAAAAATATATAAATAATTTTTATGAATAATATGAAAATATTATGAAAGAGTATTTTGATAGACTAAAAAAAGTACCATAATAATACTAACATATGTAAGGCTATACAAAAGTTTTTTTGAATAGTATAATCTTTAATATTTTTTTATAATACGTGTATACAAATAAAAATTTTATGCATTTTATAATTTAATCCACAATTTTATCTATTATATTTCTACTATATTTATTTATATTTTTTATTATTTAATTTTTTTTTTAAATAATTTCTTATATTTATTAATTTATGATTTTAATAAATGATTTCAATGATGGAAATTGATTTTTTATTAAAGAACTCATTATTCCATGTAAGAACTTATTTTGTGGAGGATTATTAATTATTATTTCATTAAAATTACTTTACATATAATCAAAAAATTTTTTATTGAAGATTTATGATATAATAAGAATATTAGAAAATTTTTATTAAATTAGATAAATTCTTCTAATGAAATAATTAATACGTTAAAAAAATAAAAATATTAACAAATTTTAATTTTAATGATCATAAATTTTAAATGGAATAAAATTTTAATTTCATGCTATTAAATATAATCAAATAAAGACTATATATTAAAAATTATTATAGTAAGCAAAATTAGTGGAGTCTATTCTACATTCTCCTAAATAGTTTCTTTTCTTTATACACTTCAAAAATGTTAAAATTATCAATTAATAGATCAATCAACTATATTATCGCATTTAATAATATAAAAATTCCTTTTTTTGTTTCTACCTTATAAGCTTATCATCACAAAATGAGTAATATTACAATTTAAATAACAAATAATTCATTATATCCCTGTCAATATTTTAATTAAAATTTATATGTAACGCACTATTTCATATTTTTAATTGAACATATTATTTTTTTATAATTATTATAACACTTTTTTTTTTTATAACAAAAATTTATTATTATTTTATATTTATATTTATTTTTCTTCATTTCATTTTTTCTAAATTACCTTTTTTGTTATAAATAGAAATATTCAATTATAAAAATATAGTTACATGAATTGAATTATAATTTTAACTTACTATTATCTAACTTAAAGAACTTAAAAACATTGGTTGATTTTATTATTATTTAGCCAATAATATGTAGTTATTACCGTAATTGTTATGTATATAACTTTATCATTGCTATAATTTATAAGTTATGTTTTATCTATCATGTTTTAACATCAATTATTATTTTATTTTCTAATAAAAAAGCTCTCAAAATGACTTATTATATAACATTTTTTCTATTATTTTTATCTTCATCTTCATCGTTAATTTTCTTTTTTTTCTCCTTTGTTATAATACTTTTTATTGTTATATATGTGGTTAAAGCTATTATTAACCTTTTTCAATACAATATGCTAGGTTACTGTACGTATATATACAAGTACCCATGCACTAACTAATTAACATAGGATATTATAATTTTTGTAGTACACTAAGCTAGTTTGTTGTATGTGTATGTACAAACTAATATGTACTGACACTAATAAAAAAAAAAAAATATATATATACATATTTTTTTTTTATTTATTTTGTTTTTGAAATATTTTAAAAAAAAAAAAGAAAAATAATTTTTTTTTTTTTTTGTGAGAAACATAGTAAATAAAAATTTATTTATCTTTTTGATTTATTATTTGGCTGTTTAATGACCTTGCTAGAGTATTAAACAAGCAAATTAATAAAGAGCATTTATGACTGAGTAAAATTTTATTACGATTTTAATAGCCTTATTAATTTTTATAAATGAATTTTTAATTATAAAGAATTACTTATTCTTTTAATTAAAAACGTATATACAAACTATAACAATTAATAAAGTCAAATCTTTATATTATTCAACGTAATTTTTATTATATAACATTGATTATACAAAAATTATTAATCTTATCTTTTTAATTTTAAAAAGATATTTAAATTTTTTAATTAACAAATATTTTCTTAACAAAAACCCCAAAAAAAAAATTGTTATTTTTTTTTTTTAAAATATTTCAAAAAAAAATAAGACAAAAACAAAAAAAAAATATCTATATTTTTTTTTTTTTTTATTAGTGTTAGTACACAATTAGTTTGTACATACACATACACAAACTAGCTTAGTGTACTACAAAAATTATAATATTCTCTATTACTCAGTCAGTGCATGGGTACTTGTAGATACACGTACAGTAACCTAGCATTTTGTACTGAAAAAGGTTAATAATAACCTTTATTAACCACTTTTATAAAAATAAAAGATAAAATTAATAATGTTTTTGTTATAATCAATGTATATTTTGAAATAACATTGAATAATATAAAGTTTTGACTTTATTAATTGTTATAGTTTGTTTGTATGTTTTTAATTAAAAGAATAAATAATTCTTTGCAAATAAAAACTCATTTATAGCAATTAATAAGTCTATTAAAAGAGGCAATATAATTTAACTCAGTTATAAATGCTCTTTATTAATTTGTTTAATACTCTATCAAAGTCATTAAACATCCAATTAATAAATCAATATGATTATTTATAGAAAATTGTTATATTTGTAAAAAGGTTACTACATATATTTCATCATTAAGTTTTATATTAGTATTAAAATAAAACATCATTCACTACTTCACTATGATTTTTTTTCTTTTGTCCTATATTGGATGATTTTATACATAAAAATCCACTAAATAACACATGAATTTA
>NW_021628811.1:0-23738 GCF_900005765.1 Plasmodium relictum | reverse complement strand
GTTAGTTTGTACATACACATACACAAACTAGCTTAGTGCACTACAAAAATTATAATATTCTCTATTACTGGTTTATTAATTTCCCGTTTAATGACTTTGCTAGAGTATTAAACAAACAAATTAATAAAGAGCATGTATAAATAAGTATACGTTTATATATATATATTCGTTTTTATTATATATATATATACAGTTTTCTTATGATGCATAATATTTAATTGAAGTTAAATTTTACTGCATCTTTTAATAAACCTATTAACAGTTATAAATGAGTTTTTATTTACAAAGAATTAATATCTTCTTTTAATTAAAAACATACAAATAATTTATAACAATTTATTAAGTCAAAATTTTATGATATTCAATGTTATTTCAAAAATATACATTGAATAATACATAAATATTTCTCTTATCTCTTAAGTTTTAATAAGTTAACATTTCTTTCTTTTAATTTTTATTTACACTAAAAATTAAAACATAACATAACATAACATCCTTCATAAAACTCTTCCCCAAAAAAAAAAATATTAATTTTTTTTTTTTTTTTTAATTACAAAGATGTATATATATATAAATAAACAAACAAAAAAAAATAACTTTATTTTTTTTTTTTTTTTTTATATATATATATAGGACTAGCGTCAGTGCATGGCTAACTTGTATGTATACAACTAGCAACTAGCTTAGCATGCTACAAAAGGTTAATAATACCTTTTATTAACCAATTACTCAGTCAGTGCATGGGTACTTGTAGATACACGTACAGTAACCTAGCATTTTGTACTGAAAAAGGTTAATAATAACCTTTATTAACCAATATTACAATATTATAAAATTTGATTCGCATTATACATAATATTTGGGAGCATATGCTTGAGAATAAAAATATAAACAAAACATAAAAAGTGAATTCCAAATAAATTGAAGCAAAATTATCATTACCTAACACAAATGAATTATCAAAAGATTACGTCTATAGGAAATGATTATTATTTAAAAGAAACATAAAAATTAGTCAATAAAAGATCTTATTGTATATTTCCTTTTTTTTGAAAGAAAAGATAGAATGTTATAAATCTTGATATTAACATACAAAAATATGAAATAAATATATTCGAATTAAATGCGAAAATTATTTTAGAAAGTAATTTTTGCATTATTAGTATATAAAATTTATTACTAAACTATTATTTCATAATAATTAGTATCTTATATGGGAAATTATAAATTAGCCACATCCCTTCGTCAGTTGATGAGTTAATGATATTATAGACCTATTGTTAATGATTTTAAATTTACTAAATGAATAAATTTTGCTTTATGCAAGGAAATTATACATATTAAAATGCATATATACTAGAGTGTACGAATTTAGAGAAATGTGTACAAGAATAATAATTTTTTTTATTATTTTTTTGGGAATTTAACTTTTGTATGATGCGTATTATTATATGATCTTTAGCAAAAATGTATAGTGATATTTATGATAATAATTTGGTAGTGTATATGTTAAGTCAAATGATAAATAAACAATATATAAAGTTTATATTAAGCATAATTTATAAATAATTAAGAATCTTTTTTAATATCGATATTATAAAAAATTAAATAAATAAAGATCCTATTCTACAAGCTCCTTATTAATTTATATGTTTGATATATTAGAAAAATAATTGATCATCTTGTTAATAAATTAGTGTGTAATAAAAATTACTGATTCGGTTGCACAATATGAAGTGTTTAATGTATATGTCAACAAGTTAAAAATATATAACAAAGCTTATATATAGGTGTAATTTGAACACTGGTTAATAAATAATTGTTATTAACCTTTTGTAAAATAAAATGAGCTACTAACCAGGAAAATATAAGTAAACCATACACTGACATTAACTAAAAAAAAAAAATATAAAGTTGTTTTTTTGTTTATTTTATTAATATACATCTTTGTAATTAAAAAAAAAAAATTAAAATTATTTTTTTTTTTTTGTCGGTTGAAGTTGGTTCGAATTAAAAAGAGAATTAATTTTTACTTATATAAAAACTTAATAGATGAAAAAGTATAATGTTTATGTTATATTCAATTTATATATTTTGAAATAACATTGAATAAATCAGAATTTAATTTTTGTTATTTGTTATAAATTTAGTGTGTGTGTTTTTAAAGAAAATATATTTATTCTTTGTAAATAAAAACTCATTAATAAAAATAAACATGTCTGCTAAACAATACAGTATAATTTAATCCAAATTAAATATTATATATTTGGTTAATAAAATTCGCTATTAATATTTTGTAGTACACTAAGCTAGTTTACTACTTGTATACGTACAAGTTAGCCATGCACTGACACTAGTTAAAAAAAAAAAAAAAAAATAGTTATTTTTTTTTGTTTGTTTATTTATAAATATATACATCTTTGTAATTAAAAAAAAAATATAAAAAAAAAATAAATATATTTTATTTTTTTTGGTTGTTGAAATTATTTTTTTTCGTTATGTTTTTGACTTTTGTGTTTTTAAAAATTAAAATAAAAATTAATGTTTACTTATTAAAACTTAAGAGATAAAAGAATTATGTTTATGTAATATTCAATGTATATTTTGAAATAACATTGAATAAAATAAAGTTTTGACTTTATTAATTATTATAGTTTGTCTGTACCTTTTTAATTAAAAGAATAAGTAATTCTTTGTAAATAAAAACTCATTTATAACAATAAGTAAGTCTATTAAAAAGAGGCAGTAAAATTTAACTCAGATTAAATAGTATGCATCATAAGAAAACTATATATATATATAATAAAAACGAATATATATATATATAAACGTATACTTAGTTATGCATGCTCTTTATTAATTTGTTTGCTTAATACTCTAGCAAAGTCATTAAGTGGACAATTAATAAATCAATATTATAAGAAACCATTATATATATAATAAAATAAGTATATATACATATAAAAACCCTTATATTTAGTTATACATACTCTTTATTAATTTGTTTGTTCAACACTCTGGCAAAGTCTTTGATCAAGCAATTAATAAATCAAACACCCAGTTAATAAATAAGTTTCAGGATTTTGATTTATTAATTGGCCATTTGAATGCTTTCAAATTATTTTAAACAATTAAATTAATAAAGAGAATGTAAAAAAATCTGTGTTAAGTACATTTATTATAAAATGGTTTGTTATAAATATTTGTAACCTCATATAAATTTTTGTTTATTTACTCAAAATAAACAACGTAAATAAAAATAAATATTTTTTGTATAAAAAGAAAATATTCTCATGAAAAAGTTTTTTTTTTTTTAATTAAAAGAAAAGTTAGTAAAATTTTTTAGAAAGAAGTAAATTTATATAAAAAATATTACACACAATTTACTAGCTTTTCCTTTCTATTCTTATAACAATATCTTTCTACAAATCATATTTATCTGTATAATAAAATATTTCTAGATATATCTTTGTATACATATCTTTATACATGCATCTTTCTAGTATCTTATATATGAACTAATAACGCTTATATGATAGATTTCATTGGCTTAAAAGCTAAAAAGGTAAATGATTTATTAATTGGTCGTTTGAATACTTTTACTGATTTTATTTATTGTAAAAATATATGTATGCTACTTATACGTAAATTTTACACATGTATATATAATTTACATAACTGAACAATTATTGTTTCAGATATATTTATTTACTTTAATAAAAATACACTTTTCCTTTTTTATTATTTAAACTTTAAATCCTCATTAAAATTATTGATTATAAATTGCATTTTAAGAATATGTATAAATTAAATATTAATAAAAACAAAAAATATCTTTTGTTTTTCTTTAAATTTCGAATTTAATTTTTATCCTTTAAATATGAGTTCAATTTGACAACGAAAATTTTACAAAAAAACAATTTCATTATATCTTTCATTAAAAAAAAAAAATTAATTTTTTTTAATTTTTTCTATTTTTTTTTTTTTGTTTATTATTATACATGTAAAATTTTCTTTTATATTTGTAATATTTTATATAAATTTATTTTAAAATTCGTAATATTATTTTTCTTTTTTTTTTTTTTTTTATGTATTTGCTTTATAATATAGACGAAATTATTAATTGAAATTCACAAAATAAAAAATAAAGCGAAATGAAAAGTTCTAAATATAACTATTCATAAGAATGGAATATTAGGGTATAATTATGAAAGATGTTAGAAATAAATTAAATTTTGAGAAATTAAAAACAATTAATTTATCCCATTAAAAATATTTTTTTTTTATTTATATTTCTTTTCCTAAATCTTATTTTGTCAGTAAAAGTAGTACTCTTATAGTTTATTTTGTGATTTTATGCTTTATTTAATATTTTTTGTTATTATGTGATTTTATAATTCATATAAACGAGGTATAAAATATTAAAATTACTATGATAGAGTGAATATATATAAATGGTAAAAAATGTCAAAAATATAGATATCGATATTCTATAATATGCCATATATGTTATAAAGTATAATACATAGATGTATATTATATATGGAATTTTTTTATTATGAAAAACATTTTTATGTATGCATTTTTATATAATTATACAAGTGATTTATTACTTGGATATTCAATGATTTGGATAAAAGTAATGAATATCCAAATTAATAAGGAGCAAATTTTTAGGACTCTTTTATAATTTTGTATTAAAGATTCTATATAATACAAAATTAATTAAATATCCTTAAAAAAATTAAAGTTTATATAAGTTAAATAAAATTTATTTAATGCAATCAACTTGCTATCCTTCTTTCTTCATTTTTCTCCCCCCAAAAAAAAATCATCATAAAAAAAAAACATGCAAAAAAAAATTAAATAAAAAAAAATAAAAAGGCATAATATAATTATAACAGAGATGTACCAAAAAAAAAAAATTTTTATTAGACACACTAAGTTTGTCAAAGTTTTAGTAATTAACTTTTTCCATTTAATGTACTCCTAGATAAGACATAAAGATTTAGGTTTTAATAATTGTTTAGTATTATTAAATTAACCACGAACATATATATATATATAAGTTTTATTAAGGAAAACCTTAAACTGTATATTAGCTAATTCTATTGAATTTATTCATTGACCAAGACAAGTAGTAGTGTACTTTTTTGTCTAAAAATTTTTAAAAATTCAGTTTAAAAAAATATTTTAACAATATATATAATATATAATATTTTATATACATTTGTACATATTTATACAAAGATAATTAGTTTTTATCCAAAAATTTTTAGAAACAAAGTTTAAAAAATTCTTATTTTATAGTATTGGTTAATAAAGGCTATTATTAACCTTTTTCAGTACAATATGCTAGGTTCCTGTACGTGTATATACAAGTACCCATGTACTGACTGATTAACAAAGGATATTATAATTTTTGTATACACTAAGCTAGTTTATTGTATGTGTATGTACAAACTAATATGTACTGACACTAATAAAAAAAAATATATACATATTTTTTTTTTGTTTGTTTATTTTTTTTTTAAATATTTAAAAAAAAAAAAATAATCTTTTTTTTTTTTTGGGGTAGAAAATTTTTAATAAATAAAAATTTAATTATCTTTTATAAAATTAAAAAGATAAAATTAATAATGTTTTGTTATAATCAATGTTATATTTTAAAATAACATTGAATAATATAAAGATTTGACTTTATTAATTGTTACAGTTTGTATGTATGTTTTTAATTAAAAGAATAAGTAATTCTTTATAATTAAAAACTTATTTATAACAATTAATAAGGCTATTAAAATCGTAATAAAATTTTACTCAGTCATAAATGCTCTTTATTAATTTGTTTATTAATACTCTAACAAAGTCATTAAGCGGCCAATTAATAAATCAGGTATTGAGACATAGTGAAGATGAAATTAAAGAAATAATAACAAATAAAAGATATGATGTGCATGTTAAAATATTTAAAAATGAAACTGATTTACAAAGAATCCGTCAAATGCAAAGATATCTTTATAAACAGATGGAATATATCACAAAACAAAAAGAGAGAGCAAAGGAAAGGCATAAAGAAAAACAACAAGTTAAGGAGAGTGATGAAGACTTTACTCAAAAACAAAATAGAGTTCATAAGATTAGTGAACAAGATGAATCAGCAAAAAATCTGAAGGCTATGATTATTCAGAAAAATCAGGAGATATATCTTGCTTTAATAAAATTGAATTTTGTGAAGACAATCAAGATTGCGAGAAGTATAGAGGACGATTAGTAGAATTTAATGGAAAAATAGTAAATATCTTACTAGATTCAGGAGAAGATGTAAGTACGATATCAACTCATATTGCAAAAGAATTAAATATGGAATATGACTTATAAATTCTACCATATGCAATTGGAGAATTATTTATTCGTAATAATGCGAAAAAATCTAAAAAGGTTGTAGTAAAAATACCACCTAATGTCAGAACAATTAAAATAAGATTTATAATCATTGAGTAAAGTAAACTACTTATTTTACTTAGCATTGAGATAATGAAACTATTAGGACATATTATTCAATATTAAGATGAAAAATGTACATATGTCATAAAAGTTAAAGCTGAAAGTACAGAAGAAAAAGTGGAAAAATCAAATCAAGAAGTTATACAAAATTTTATGGATAAATCTGACTTAAATGAACAGAAGGATAATGATAAAATGAAAATTTTGTTAGAAAATAATTTTAAGCTTTGGGAAAATAAAAATATGAAACACAATGATAAATATAAAATTTTCATTAAGGTATGAGGAAAAGCTCATCTCTTTTATCCTAGACCATTAAGTGAAAAAATGTTGACAATATTACATTAAAAATTAGATGAACTGTTACAATTAAATGTTATAAGTTTTGTTAATGCAGAATGGACTTCACATCTTGTAATGGTACGAAAGAAAGATGAACAATGAATAATAACTATATATTATCGTTGTCTAAATAAATTTATATTAGATAATTTATATGTTATTCCACATATGAAACGTATATTCCAAATGGTTCATGGTACTAAATGGCTCGAAATTATTATATGAGATAGAGTAAATTATAGGAGAAATATGAAGTTATCACAAATATGAATGTATTTACAAGTATTATATAGTAAGAAAATGACAAGAAAAAAATAAGGATGGAGAAAATTAATTTTAAATTATTTTTTATTTGCTTAAAATTTTCTCATTACATTTTACATTTTCATTTTGATTATTTGTTTCTATTTCATTTCTTTGTTCTACATCCATATTACGCTTTATTTTACTTTTTTCATTCCCTGGTTTTAAATATTTTGCCTTTATGTCTTGTTGTTCGTAGCATCTTAATCCTCTATTTTGAATTATTTTATCTTTATTTTTTTCTAATAATCTTTTAGCTTCTAAATTTTATACATTAAGTCATTTTTGTAATTCTACGATCTACAAGGATCCAAGCAGAATAACAAGAAGACATTTGACATATAAAAAGAAGGATTATTTTTTATTAATATAATTTTTATTTAAAAAAGTAGTAAAAAAAATAAAAAATGAATATTTTTAAGTATTATTATTATTATCCTACATTATTAAAACCTTTTAATATCCAAATTAAAAGGGTAAATATAAAAAAATTTATAAGAAAATATAATATGTTTTTTTATTTTCTTTTATTATATATTTTTAATGTTGATATATCTGTAATAATAAAACCTCTAGTTACATAGGGATAGTATCTGGGATGCATCCCAAAACTGGAGATAAGAATAATATCATTTTTCCTGTTTATTTCCCTTTTTTTTTTTAATTATAATTTTCTCTTAAAAGAAAATAATAAATTATTGTTTACAATTTCTTTTATGTTTAGTAAGAGAATAAAATAAAACAAATGAATTTAAAAAAGAATTATTTAAATTTTAAAAGAAATAGGATTTTTTTTTTGTTGTTGTCAAAAAAAGAAAAAATTAAAAATAATTTTATATATATATACATATTTATGAATTATGTTAATATGTCATGGAACAAAAAAACATTAGAGCAAAATATTTTAAAGATATTATTTAACATTACTTAAAGTGTTTACCTTATGTTACCTTATTATTACTACGCATTAAAGGATGCAAAATCTTGTTAATTTTAAATTCAATAAACATACAAATTCTTAAAAAAAAAAGCCTAATATCTTTATTGATATTAAGTTTTATTTTAAATGAATATATTTTATATTTTTATAACTGTTTTTTTTTTTTTATTATTGTAATATGCATAAATGTATATTAGTAACTATTATTAATCCTTCCTTTATTTTTATGGATATATTATTATTTTTTTTCAAAATTATATATATGCATGTGCTCAGTTTCATATTTAATTATAATTTTTCATCATAGTTAAAATGATAATATATAGTAAATTGATCATATTATCATTAAAAGAAAATTAAAATAATTATTTATTGCATCATTAATGCGTAATTTGTAGTATATATCTTTTTTATAATTTTTATTATTTATTTACAATTATAGCTGTTTTTACTATTTTTTTAAATTCATACATTTTTATTATTTTTTTTGTTTATTTTTTTAATTTTTTTTCTTTCTTTTTTTATGAAGTATTTTTAGTATTTTATAATAATTTTTATATAAAAAAATGACTACATGCACATATTTTTAATTCTATTTCTTCACATAATTAAACATTAATTTATTATATATCATTATGATGTTAATTTATAATAGAAAATAAAATTATTATCAAATAAATTTATCAAAAAAAAAAAAAAACATCATAAATTATGTTACTCTAGAATTTATATATGTCTTAAAAATCTATAGAATAAATAGCGGTATAATTATAATTTAAATCATAAAGTAATTATTTTTATATTTCCTATTTTCTTTTCTATTATTATCAGAATTAATAACACATACATATATTACTTTAAGCAAAAGAATACAATTTGAAATTATTAACATTGCTTGATGAATGAATATTATTCTTAATATATTTTTCATTTATAATTTTATTATTTAAATTTCAACTACTTTTTATTTTATAGCAAACAAAAAATTATTAACGAATGAAATAATTGTTTTAGAGAAATTATTAAAAAATGTACTCAATTTTAATGCTAAATATTTAATGCATAAATGCTCAAATATATATTATACAATTGTATTTTAATAATAATAAAAATAACATTCTTATAAATGTTTTAAATGGAAAATTAATATATTTTAAAGTATTTTTTTTTATAAATATTTTAACATTTATCATTTTTATATCGAACTTGAAATTTTAATTTTTAATTTATTTAAGTTATTAATATTAGTTATATATAAAAATAAATGAACAGGAAAATTAATTCTATCTTGAATATTAGTGCATATCCAGGACTTTATTCCCACGTTTATAAAGGTTATATTACCACAGATATGCCAACTATTAAAATATACAACCAAAAAGAGAAAAAATATACATTAGATTTTCTTATAAAGCTTTTTATATTTTCCTTTTTAATTTGGGTATTACAATGTTCTAATAATGTAGGATAATAATACTACTTAAAAATATTTATATTTTTTTGTTATTGCTATTTTTCTTAATCAAAACTTTATTAATATGAAATAATATTTTTTTATACACCGAATGTATTTTTCCTATTTTAGTGGTATTCTTTTAGATCGTGGAATTACAAAAATAACTCAAAAAATATATTAAATTTAGGAGCTAACAGATTATTAGCAGAAAAAATATATAAAGTAGGACAAGGAAAAGAAGAGTTAAAATTATGTGAACAACAGTGTAAAGTAGAAACGGAATTAGAACAAAGGAATGGTCAAAGAGAAGTAGAAGAGCATATAGATGTAGAACAAGAAAGTGAAATAGAGGCAAAACAGGCAAATAAAAAAGTAAAATATAATGAGAAAATATTAGAAAGATATAATATTTCAAAAATATGCTCGTTATATTTTGCTTCTATTTTATCTTTTACTTCACTTTTATTATCTATAATATATACCTATTCCCCTGATTTAGAATTCCAAAGATTATCCTTTTTGTATATTGATTTATCTGTTATATTGTTTTCGGTACTTTTAATTCTGGAAGAAATAAAAATAAAACATAGAGTAAAATTGTAAGTAACTTTCTAGAACTCTTGTGCATTAAAGAAAAAAATAATATAATATAATATTAAAAGTATATTAAACATTGTTATACCATTGATTTTATAGCTTTATGTTCAATTCTTTTTTATGGGTGTGGAGCAAATAAGTTAATAAAAAATATATATATAAATAATTACTATATTTTTTAATAATAAAATAATTTTGTATTAAATGCGTAACTTTTATAAATTATTCTACGTAAGGTGAAATAGTTTATTTAATATAACATTTATTGCTTTTTAAATGAAAATAACTTAAATTAATATTTTTATTATTCATGATGCAATAACCATTTTAAAGAGACATTTATCTAATTTAATAAAAAATTTATTTTATTTCTATTATAATCTATATCCTCATTATTATATTTATTAATAAAAGTTATCGTTAACCTTTTTATATATTAAATATGGATGTACTCATAATATATCATCAGTTAAGGGTGCACTAAGTGCTATATATGAATATAGAAAATAATTATAGATATACATAGCTAATATTAAAAATAACTTTTTTTTATATATATATTATTTTTTTTTTAAGATTAAATATATAAATTTTTATTAAGAGATTTTTATTTATTATATTTTTAATAATTACTTATTTAATATGTAATAAAATTCATAATAACATTTTTATGATGTTAAAAAGTGACAATTATAAGAGTATTGAATTACATCTTGCACGCAATAGATTATATGAGAGTACAATGAAATATTAAAAGAGATAATATTTCATTATGAGTATAATATTTTTGTTAATATAAAAGATCATTATAGTTACATTTATTTATATTTTGTGAGAATTGAGTAATCTTTAATTAATTAAATTCTAATTTAATATTACAACTTTTACATATGTTAATAAAAAGTGATAATGCTCAATTAGAGAAGTTTACATATTTATATTTATTATTTATTAGCTTGTCTATTCAATATTCAAGCAAGGTATCAGAAAAACAAATTAATAAATCAAGTATATCTTGACTCTACATATATATATATATATATATATATATATATATATATATATATATATATATATAATAATCTTGATTCTTTAATATTTTATATTTCTCCTTAAATACAAGTTCTCTTTTTTTAATTTATTAATTAGATATTTAATAACTTTAGTAGTGTACGAAACATTAATAATAAAAAATATTATTAACTTTTTTTGACATAGCAGTTATTTATACAAAAAATAAAGGGTTAGTAAGATAAATTTACTACTTTAGAAAAAATAAAGAAAATTTTTATTTGTGGATGAAAAATTTAATGAAATGATAATAAGCAAAGTTTTTATTGTCAAATATAATTAATATTTAAAAACAATGAAAAATTGAATTTGAAGTAATAAAAAAAAAAAAGCATTATAGATAAAATTCATTAATTTCTCTTTTATATTTTTCTTTTTTATGATATTGTATAAAATTCAAATATATTTAAAACTTATTTAAAAAAAAAATTATATATTTCTTTTTTTCTTTTCTTTTATATATTTTTTCAAAAATTAACATTTCTAGTTTAAACAAAGTGTACTAAATTTTTTTATTTTTTTTTTTAGAGAAATAAAGTAGCTAGTCTTTGTAGATAACTTTTATTCTGTTTGAATACAATTATTTTTCATTTTGAAAAAGGTTTATATATTTAATTATTAACCATGTGAAGAAATAAATCATTTAAAGAAAGAATGTATACATAATAAAAAAAAGTGTGAAAATTTTAATATAATATATCTCTTAGCAAAGATATGCATATATAAAATATTGAGAAATTATGAAGATGAAATTAAATAGATAATAAAAAATTAAATATACGATATATATGTGATTTATTGTCTGTTTAATGACTTTGTCAGAGTATTGAACAAGCAAATTAATAAAGAGCATGTATAAATAAATATGTGTATTTAAATATATACATATATACTTGTTTTTATTCTATATATATATAATGGTTTCTTATGATAAATAATATTTAATTTGATTTAAATTTTAATGGATCTTTTAATAGACATGTTAAACTGTTACAATGGATTTTTTATTTATGAGGAATCAGTTTATTCTTTTAACTAAAAACCTACATACAATTTATAACAATTAACAAAAGTCAAAACTCTAATTTATTCAATGTTATTTCAAAAATATACATTGAATATAACATAAAAATTATACTTTTTTCTTTATTAAGTTTTTCATGTAACAAAAATTTAATTCTCTTTTTAATTAGAACTAACGTCTACAGACAAAAAAAAAAAGTAATTTTATTATTTTTTTTTTTTTAACTAGCGTCAGTGCATAGCTGACTTCTATTTTCTTGACTTTTAACTCATTGTATTTTTACAAAAGGTTAATAACAATTTTTCTATTAAGTACCTAATTTTCTTTTACGATGGTCAATTACTTGTATTAAATTTCTCATACGTTTTTCATATATTTCATTAGTTTTATTGTTTAATAGTTTTATCTTTGACAAAGGAATCTGTATTTCTTTGCCTCTATAATAAATGGATATGTTTTTTAGATTCCCATTTTTGATATCTGTTACTCTATGCGGGAATGACCTATATGGTTTATATTTCCCACTTCCACTATAATGTTTCATTTGATTTTTTTCATATTCAGATAATTCATAAGATATAATATCTTCCACTTTAATCTCTTTATTCTTAATTAAAGGTTTTTCCTTTATTTTAATTAAATCTTCATTTGCATTTTTCCATCGATCATTTAAATAAATAATTCTCATTTCCTTAGTTGTTTCTGGTGTAATTTTTGAAAAACCTGGGCGTATGCAATTTATTCCGTATAC
This sequence comes from Plasmodium relictum, assembly GCF_900005765.1. NCBI lineage: Eukaryota > Apicomplexa > Aconoidasida > Haemosporida > Plasmodiidae > Plasmodium > Plasmodium relictum. The sequence continues at coordinate 10,750 of NW_021628811.1, read as the reverse complement.
ACAAAAGTAAGGTGTTTCTCCAATAGAACCATGAGGGGTGTTATTATATATTAAAACAGCATTTCTAACTATTGGTTCAAAAGTTAAATCTTTTTTTTTCATATAACATTTTAAGTATATAGTCGAGACTTTTATGAGAATTTTCACTTATACTATTCCCTTGTGGATAATAAGCACTAATATGATACAATTTTATCCGTAATTCATTAATGATATAATCTTTAAATTATTGACTCATTAGTATTGATCCTTGATCTGTTAAAATATTTCTGGGACATCTGAGTATAGGGACCCATGTATTTCTTATAATATTTATTGCGTTCTTAGATGCAAAAGCTTTTTCTGTTACATTTGTTAACATAAAAAAGGTGAATAATGGCCAATTGCTACTTGTATATAGTATTCTTTACCTTTCAAAGTTCTAGAACTTACAATATATAATTATACAATATGAAATATACTGGGTTTAGACAATGCTTGATTTACATATGGCTTAAATCTTTTATTACGCATTATATGACATATTAGACAATTTGAAGCATAATTTTCAATTTCTTTGTTAATATTAGTCCACCAAAAATGTTTCTGAATTTTCTTTAATGTTTTATTCACTCCACAGTGTCCCGCAGATTTACTACTATGGAACCAATACATTAAATGGTTTCTATATTTTTCTGGTATATATAGTTTTCCTGTTTTGTAAGGAACTAGAAATTCATTTCTCCATACTACATCTCCTGGTATATTATTCTGATTTTCTCGTACTTCATCAGCAATTTCTTGACAAGACGGGATATTATATATATCTTTGTATTCTTCTGAAGGTTTATTACAACACAATACCATATAATTTGGAAGATCAGAATCATCTTCTATTGATCTAGTAATCCAATCAGTTAAACTATTTTATACTCCTTCAATATGTTAAAATTCTAAATTAAATTCAGATAATCTCAATTTCTATCGATACAATTTTCTATAGCATAATCTGAGGCATCAGTATAAATAGTTGGTTAATAGAAAATATTATTAACCTTTTGTAGTACACTAAGCTAGTTTACTAGTCGTGTATGTACAAGTTAGCCATGCATTGATGCTAGTTATAAAAAAAAAAGAAAGAAAAAAAAATACAAAGTTATTTTTTTTTTTGTTTGTTTATTTTTATATATATACATCTTTGTAATTAAAAAAAAATTAAAATTATTTTTTTTTTTTGGGAGATTGCTGGAAGTTTGTTTTTGTTTTTTTTTCGAATTAAATAAAGAATTGACTTTTACTCTTAAAAATTTACGATATAAAACGAATAATGTTTATGTTATATTCAATGTATATGTTTGAAATAACGTTGAATAAATTAATGTTTTGATTTCATTAATTGTTATAATTTATTTGTATGTTTTTAATTAAAAGAATATACTTATTTTTGTAAATAAAACTTCTTTATAACAGTTTAAGATGCCTATTAAAAGGTGCAGTAAAATTTAATTCAAATTAAATATTATGCATCATAAGAAACCATTATATATATAATAAAACAAGTATATATATATTTAAAAACGTATATTTATTTATACATGCTCTTTATTAATTTGTTTGTTTAATATTCTAGCAAAGTCATTAAGCATTCAATTAATAAATCATTCTCCAAAGTTGAATGCTCTTTTTTAGCAAAGTTTTTATTTTATCTATATCCTTCTGATCATATAAATCATATTTGTGAATAAAATTTTATGTGACTTCTTGATTTTATTTTTCCACTTTTTCCTCTATATTTTCAGCTTTAACTTCCATGACATATGCATGTCTTTCATTTTCATCTTGAATAATATTTCTTAATCGTTTCATTATCGTAACTCTAAGTAAAATAAGCAGTTTACTTTCCTCAATTATTACAATTATCATTGTCTTCAGACTCTTTTGCTCATTCATCTTTAAACCTCTTTATTTAAACAAATAGTTTATATTAAAAAGCAAAAAATTTGTATATAACACATTTCTTAAAATTCACTTTTTGTTTCTGTTGAATATCTTTTGAATTTATCATTCTCATTTATTTTATTTTTTTTTTTGAATTATCATCATTTTTTCCTTAAATATATTGACAATTAAAAGGAATAATTTTATTAAATTCATTTTGCATTTATCAATATACTATTTTTATTTTTTTAATTTATTTGTAATGAAAGTTCTCAAAAAATTATTTTTACATTAAATAAACCTAGATTTTTTAATAGTAAAAAATAAAATAATTAAAAAACGATAAAAATTATTGTTGATCAGCATGATAAAAGAAAAGGAAAATAGCAAAAAGTATTATTCAAATGAAAATTGATTCAATAATTAACAAGTAAAAAATTTAAATGATAATGAAACAAAAATGAAAATTTTAATTGATATGAAAAGTTCATATAAATAATCCTATCTAAATTTTTTTAATTTTACATATTTAAAGTATAAATTTTATATTCTTATCTATTTATGCACGTAATTACTTATTTTATATATATCAATATAACACTTTGATATTAAATAGTTTTAAAATATTTTATTTATACTAAAATAAGAAATTTTTTAATATGTTATTAAAAGCAAAATCTAAATAAAAAAATAAATAAATAAATATCTTATGTATATTTATTTTTTTTAAATTTTTAAATTTCTAAAAAAATATTTAAAAAATTTTTTTTTGTAACATTCGATATTTAATATCTAGGATTATAGAAATTCACATAATTTTAATTAATGCATAATTTTTCTATATGAACTTTGGATTATAAATGATTTTGATTTAAATATTAAAAGAAAAAAAATTCTCTTTAGAGATATATATATATCTTCTTATGATATAATTTTATCTATTTTTTTTAAAATCAAAAAGATTTATCTTGATTTTAGTCACAGATAATAAATCACACTTAAAATATATTAAAAACAGTTTTTTATTTGAAAGAATTACTTTTTATTTTAAAAATATAGAATTTAAATATCTTAGAGATTCGAATAATACTACCATAAAAAATTATTCCACAAATTCATGTATAAATAAAAGAGAAACAGCTAACAAGAAGAGCAGAATTATTCCCATTTTCTTAAAACTTTTTACTATGTTATTTCTTGGACTTTTATGTTTTCTTTTGGGAGTAATATAACATTCATATCTAAATTAATCTCATTTTTATAAGAAAATTATTATTTAAATTAACATTCTATTAATCTAAATATATTTTTTAACGTTTTAATTTTTTAATTTTATTTTAGTGTTTATTCAAAGAGGAAAATATGAAAATTTATGTATCAAAATTTGATAAAGATCATCTAAGGATTCTAGCAGAGAAAGAATCAGAATATATAAATAAATATGAATACTTGGATAAAACACATGAAAATTTTAAAGAAGAATTTAAAAGAATAATAACCTCATTAGTAGATTATATTTTAATATATTGGGAAAATATGTGTTATCATAATAGTTCAAGACTTTCTCTATTTGGAAGAATATGGGAACAAGAAAAATACGAGTATTTGTTTAATAAAATAATTAAAGACATAAAAGATATTAGTGGTAAATTTTCCGGAGAGTATAAGATATTTAAAAAAAAAGATCATACTGATAAAGAATGCTCTGCTTTTTTCAAGAAGAAAAAAAAGGATTTAACAAAATTTGAAGAAAAACAACATAGATGGATTATAGCATATAGTGACAAATGTAAAAAAGAGTGGAAATACATAGAAAGAAACCTCATGCAACCCTAATATTTGTCCTTTAAGGAATTTATTTAAATAGAAAGAAAATTATAAAACTTTATAGAATAAAATGGATTAATTTATATAAAATATAAGATAGTGGTTTATTAATTGCCCGTTTAATGACTTGGATAGAGTATTAAACAAACAAATTAATAAAGAGTATGTATAACTAAGCATACGTTTATATATATATTCGTTATTTATTATATATGTATATAATGTTTTCTTATGATGCATAATATTTAATGTGAGTTAAATTTTACTGCATCTCTTAATAGACCTATTAATTGTTATGAATGAGTTTTTATTTACAAAGAATTAGTTATTCTTTTAATTAAAAACATACAGACAAATTATAACAATTAATAAAGTCAAAACTTTAAATTATTCAATGTTATTTCAAAAATATGCATTGAATATAACATAAGCATTATTCTTTTTATATCTTAAGTTTTTATAAGTAAAAATTAATTCTTTATTTAATTTGAAAAAAAAAAAAAATAAATTAATTTAATTTTTTTTTTTTAATTACAAAGATGTATATAAATAAAAAATAAACAAACAAACAAAAAAAATAACTTTATATATATTTTTTTTTTTTTAACTAGCGTTAGTGCATAGCTAACTTGTACATACACGACTATTAAACTAACTTAATGTATTAAAAAAGGTTAATAATATCTTTTATTAACCAGTACCATAAAAGGTTAATAACATTTTTTATTAACCAATAAGGCAAAAAAAAAAAGCTTATTTTTTTTTTTTTTACAAATGCCAGTGTCTAGATGACCTGTACATTTTTGGCTAGTACACTGGCTTTATATATTATAAAATGTTAATAATATCTTTTATTAATCACATATATAAAGTTTAATTTGAACTAAGATATTCTATATTGTTTAACAGATACATATTTACTTTGACAAATGTATTCTTATTTACAAAGTATATTCTTTTAATTGAAAACACATACATAAAATTAAGTTATAACAAATAACAAAAATTAAATTCTAATTCATTTACTGTTATTTTGAAATATATAAATCTAACAAAACACAAACATACTTTTTATTCATTAAAAAAAATAAAAAGTTTTCTTATAGTCACTTTTTATACATTAATTTTTATATCAGTAAAAACTAATTCTCTTTCCAATTCAAAACGTAACAACCAAAAATAATAATTAAAAAAAATAAAAAAAATTATAGCTATATATATGTTTTTTTTTTTTTTTTAACTAGCATCAGTACATGGTTGATCTGTATTTTTTTGACTAATAAGCTAACTTTGCACATTACAAAAGGTTAATAACATCTTTTATTAACCATTTATGTAAGTTATATGTATGAAATTTACGTATTAGTAGTATAAATATATTTTATACAATAAATAAAATTAGTAGAAGAATCTCTACATTCCTTTTATGGACTGAATAAATTCATTGTCCTTAATTAATATACAGTTTTAAGTTTTGACTTAATAAAAAAAATTTATTCATGTGAATGATTAATTGAATAGCACTAACCAATTAGTGAGACCAAATTTTACTTCGTTTTACCTAGCATATTGTACTTAAAAAGGTTAATATTAGCTTTTATTAATCAAGGATTTAAAGCATTAATAAAAACTGATTTTAAAAGTTTAATTGGAATGGATTCAATTAATACTGGAAAATTGTATCGATGGAAGCTGAGATTATCTGAATTTAATTTAGAATTTGAATACATTGAAAGAGTACAAAATAGTTTAGCTGATTGGATCACTAGATCAATAAAAGATGATACTGATTTTCCAAATTATATGGTATTGTGTTGTAATAAACCTTCAGAAGAATATGAAGATATATATAATATCCCGTCTTGTCAAGAAATTGCTGATGAAGTATGAGAAAATCAGAATGATATACTAAGAGATGTAGTAAGGAGGAATGAATTCCCAGTTCATTACGAAACAGGAAAACTATATATACCAGAAAAATATAGAAAACATTTAATGTATTGGTTTCATAGTAGTAAATTTGCAGGACATTGTGGAGCGAACAAAATATTAAAGAAAATTCAGAAACACTTTTGGTGGCCTAATATTAGTAAAGAAATTGAAGATTATGTTTCAAATTGTCTAATATGTCAAATAATGCGTAACAAAAGATTTAAACCAGATGTAAATCAAGCATTATCAAAACCTAATATATTTGATATGGTATCGCTAGATATTATAGGTCCTAGAACTTGGAAAGGTAAAGAATATTATATACAAGTAGTGATTGATCATTATTCACGTTTTATGTTAACAGATGTAATAGATAAAGCTCCTACATCTAAGGATGCAATAAATATTATAAGAAATACATGGATCCCTATATTTGGATGTCCTAGAAGTATTTTAACCGATCGAGGTTCAATATATATATGAGCCAAGAATTTAAAGATTATATTATTAATGAACCGCAGATAAAATTATATCATACTAGTGCATATTATCCACAAGGGAATGGTATAAATGAAAGTTCTCATAAAAGTCTCGACTATATACTTAAAACGTTATATGAAAAAGAAGAGTTCCCTTTTGAACAAATAATTAGAAATGCTGTTTTAATATATAATAACACCCCTCATGGTGCTATTGGAGAAGCACCTTGTTTTTTGGTATATGGAATATATTGTATATGCCCATATTTCTCAAAAATAATACCAGAAACAACTGAGAAAGAGTAATAAGGATAAGAAAATTAATAAAGAAATACGAAAAGGGTTAGAAGTTATAAAACAAGCCAAAAAGAGCAAAATATAAGTAATATCATTACTTCCCCTAAGTGTTGGAGTATGGTTAATAAAAGCTATTATTAACCTTTTTCAATGCAATATGCTAGGCTACTGTACGCGTATACACAAGTTACCCATGCACTAACTGATTAACAAAAGATATTATAAATTTTGTAGTACACTAAGCTAGTTTATTGTATGTGTATGTGCAAACTAAAATGTACTGACACTAATAAAAAAAAAAAAAATATATGTATATACATATTTTTTTTTGTTTTTTGGAAGATGATAAGAAAATTTTTAGTAAATAAAAATATATTTAACTTTTATAAAAATAAAAGATAAAACTTAATAATGATTTTGTTATATTCAATGTATATTTCGAAATAATATTGAATAAATTAATAAGTTTATTAAAAGATGTAAAAAAGTTTAACTCAATTAAATATTATGCATCATAAAAACTATATATATATATAAATTAATATATATATAAACGTATACTTAGTTATGCATGCTCTTTATTAATATGTTTGTTTAATACTCTAGCAAAGTCATTAAACGGCCAAATAATAAATCAGTGGGCTTCTAATCCTGCTTTGGACACCAATTGATTTATTAATTGAATATTCAAAGACTTGGATAAAAGTAATGAATATCCAGGTTAATAAAGAGCAAATCTTAGGACTCCTTTATAATTTTGTATCATAGATTTTATTTATAATACAAAATTAATTAAATCACTAAAATTTTAAAAATCCATATAAGTTCAAAAAAAAATAATAATTTTTTTTTTTTTTAAAACATGCAAAAAAAAAAAATAAAAAAAAAGACACAATATAATTATAACCGAGATGTGTCTAAAAAAAGAACAATAATTAGACACACTAAGTTAATCAAGATTCTAATAACTTATTTTTTTAGCATGCAATATTTTCCTAAAGAAGACATAATTATTTAAATTTTAAATAATTAAAATGCATATTAATTAAGGGAAATGGATTTATTCATTGACCAGTTGATCAAGGTTCTAATATCTTGATTTCTTGCATGCAATGCACTCCTAGAGAAGACATAATTATTTAATTTTTAAATACTTATTTGATATTATAAAATTAAATACGAGCATATATATAAGTTTTATTAAGACAAACCTTAAACTATATATTAATTAAGGGCAATGAATTTATTCATTAACCAAAGCTCTATTATATCAGCAAAAATTTCTAATCCTAGGTTTGAAAATTCCTTGTTCATTTTAGATTTGTTAATACACTGGGTTATGTTTGCGCCTGTTTCGATTTTCATACCGTTGTCGCCAATTGATTTATTAATTGTCCGTTTAATGACTTTGCTATAGTATTAAACAAACAAATTAATAAAGAACATGTATAAATAAATATACGTTTTAAATATATATATATACTTGTTTTTATTATATATATAATGTCTTCTTATGATGTATAATAATTTAATTTGAATTAAATTTTACTGTATCTTTTAATAGACCCATTAAACTGTTATAAATGAGCTTTTTTTTACAAAGAATAAGTATATTCTTTTAATTAAAAACACACATACAATTTATAACAATTAATAAAACTTAAAACTCTAATTTATTTAATATTATTTCAAAAATATGCATTGAACATAACATAAGCATTATTCGTTTTATATATTAAGTTTTTTATAAGTAAAAGTTAATTCTTTATTTAATTCGAAAAACAAAAAACAAACATCCAACAATTCCCAAAAAAAAAAAATAATTTTTAATTTTTTTTTTTTTTTAATTACAAAGATGTATTTAAATAAAAATAAACAAACAAAAAAAAATAACTTTATATTTTTTTTTTTTTTTAACTAACATCAGTGCATAACTAACTTGTACATATACGACTAGTAAACTAACTTAATGTATTAAAAAAGGTTAATAATATCTTTTATTAACCAGTATCATAAGAAAACATTATGTATATATAATAAAAAGGAATATATATATATTTAAAAACGTATATTTAGTTAAACAATGCTCTTTATTAATTTGCTTGTTTAATACTCTAGCAAAGTCATTAAACGGCCAATTAATAAATCACTAGTTAAAAAAAAAAAAAATATATATATATATATAGTTATATTTTTTTTTGTTTGTTTCTTTTTTATTGTTTTTACATTTTGGTAATTAATTAAAAAAAAAAAACAATAATTTTTTTTTTTGGGGGATAACATTTTTTATTAATGAAACATAATTAACTTTTGTTAAATATAAAAATTATTTAACAAATTAAAATTTTAAATGATGCATAAATGTTATGTATCATAAAAAAAACATAATATATATAATAAGCATAAATATATATATTATAAAAACGTATATTTATTTATACATGCTTTTTATTAATTCATATATTTAATACTCTAGCAAAGTCATTAAACAGCCAATTAATAAATCAATATTACATAAACATTATATTTCCATCGATCAAGTTTTTAAGTAAAAAAATTAATTATTTAATTAATTTTTTGTACAAAAATTAACCAAAAAAAAAATAATTTAATTTTTTTTTTTTTTTTTAATTAGCATCAGTGCATGGTGGACTTGTACTACTCAACTAGTAAACTAACTTAATGTATTAAAAAAGGTTAATAATATCTTTTATTAGCCAATATTCTAAAAATATTGATGATTAAAGAAATTCCAAATGAAAGTCCACTTAATTTTACTCTATTATTTTTCAGTAATAGAATTTATACTAGATAAAAAAAAAAAGAAGCGTTTTATTGACTATTTTTTTTTTTAATTATTTATAAGTCATAATAGTAATTTTTATGAAAAAAATATTTTATGGTCGTAATAAATATTATAATAATTATTTTTTATATTTTATCAAATTTAAACTTAAATTTATGAAATATAAGGAAATGCAGCGGATAAGAAATTTAGCAGAATCTGGCATCGAAATGAAGGAACTTTCAGATAATTCAGATAGTGATTTATTAATTGGATATTCAATGACTTGGATAAAAGTAATGAATATCCAAGTTAATAAAAAGCAAGTTATAGGACTCCTTTATAATTTTATATTATAGATTCTATATATAATTGATTTATTAATTGTCCGCTTAATGACTTTGCTAGAGTACTAAACAAACAAGTTAACAAAGAGAATGTATAACTAAATATACGTTTATATATATATATATATATATTCGTTATTATTATATATATATATAGTTTTTTTATGATGTATAATATTTAATCTGAGTTAAATATTACTGCATCTTTTAATAGGCCTATTAACTGTTATGAATGAGGTTTTATTTACAAAGAATTAGTTATTCTTTTAATTAAAAACATAAAGACAAACTATAATAATTAATAAAGTCAAAATTTTATTATATTCAATGTTATTTCAAAATATACATTGAATAATACATAAACATTTCTTTTATCTCTTAAGTTTTAATAAGTAAACATTAATTCTTATTTAATTTTTTAAAACATAAAAGTCAAAAACATAACATGACAAAAAAAATAATTTCGACAAAAAAAAAAAAATATATTTAATTTTTTTTTTTTTTTTAATTACAAAGATGTATATAAATAAAAATAAACAAAAAAAAAAAAAATAACTTTATTTTTTTTTTTTTTATTAACTAGCTTAGTGTACTACAAAAAGTTAATAACAAATTTTATTAACCAACGGGCAATTAATAAACCAAATAGATAAAGGGGATGATTTTATTTTCCAATTATTTAAAAATGAAACTGATATAAAGAAACTAGATATGTTTAAGAAGTATCTAGAAAAGTTAGCATTATATCGTATGAAGCAAAGAGAAAAGGCAAAAGAAAAATACCATAGAGATAAATACGAAATGATGAAGAAAAATTTATCAAGAAGAAGAATATAATTAATAAGTTAAGCCTGGAAAATTCTGAAAAGAAATTGAACAACAGAGAAGATGATATAGAAACAGAGAAAAAACAAATATCTGTAAACAGAGTTCAAAGGAATGAAGGTCATAAAAATCATTGTAAAAAGCTTAATTAAACTTCAAGATAAATGGGAAAATAATGGATGTATTACTTGATTCTGGAGCTTATTTGCGTACAATATCTGAAGATATGGCTAGAAAATTAGAAATACAATTCGATCTTAATGCCCATTCTTTTGAAGTTAGTGGAATAGCAAGTAAATCAAGGGAGAAAATGTCTGAAGAAGTTATAGTACAATCAAAAT
>NW_021628810.1:0-9735 GCF_900005765.1 Plasmodium relictum | reverse complement strand
GTACTAGATTTAGAACTATCTGATGATTGGGAGGATATAAAAGAGCTAAAATATCTAGATAAAGAAAAATGCAATAAATTTAGTAGTTATAAAGGAGAATCAAAAAGCCGTGAAGTGGGAGGAGCACGAAGAAAAGAAGTAAAAGAACCAGGAATTATGGCAAAGAATACAAAAGAGATAAAACTACAATCATCAAGAAGCATGAATGGAAAAGAAAAAGATCAGAAATCCAAGAAAATCATATTCAAAAAAATAGAAATTCCAATGGAAAATATCATACAAATAAAAAAAGAAGAGAAACCATTAGAAAATATCAGAGAAAAAAAAGTAGAACTTCCATTGATCAATGTTAGAGAAAAAGGAAAAGAGCAACCATTAGATAATGTCAGAGAAAAAAAAGTAGAACTTCCATTGACGAATGTTAGAGAAAAAGAAAAAGAGCAACCATTAGAAAATATCAGAGAAAAAAAAGTAGAACTTCCATTGACCAATGTTAGAGAAAAAAAAAAAGAAGAGCAGCCACTAGAAAATATCGGAGAAAAAAAGGACGAAAAAATATCAAAAAAAATGAATCAAGTAATAAAAGCACAGCAATCAGTAAATAGTATAAATGATTCACAGGAAAATCCTCTTTTGGGGAGATGGGAAGATGGTAATAGAAGGTACAAAGAAGCCCAATGGAAAAATATGAAGGAAGAAGAAAAAATGAAGATAAAAGAAGATAAGATAAATGAAAAAGAGAAAGCGGAAAGAGATGCTATGCATAGAAAGGAAATGGAACTAATGGCAAAATCAAAGTTAAATAAAGAAAAAATAGATAAAAAGGACAGAGAGCGAGAGTGGAAAGATGAAATAAAGAGGAATATAAACGAAAGAATAAGATATATGGGAACGGGGGAAAAAATGTTAAAAAAGGAGTGGAAAGAAAGGAGAAAACTAGAGAAAAAAATATTGAAAAAAGAAATGAAAGATATGAAGAAACGAGGGGAACTCGAAAGAAAAAAGAGTAGGCATGATGATAAAGAAATGATGAGAACAGAGAAGATGATGAGAAAAGAACAAGAAAGAAATTCTAAGGCTAAACTGAAGGAAGATGTAATGAAAAGGAAATGGGAAGAGAGAAGAATGAAAGATAAGTTGCAAAGAGAAAAAGAAGAGAGAAAAAAAGCTGAAAAGGCAGAAAAGAAGATGGTTAAAAGAGAATGGAAAGAAAGAAAAGAATTAGAAAGGAAGTTGTTTAAAAAAGAATGGAAAGAGAAAAAGAAGAACATGGAAATGAAGAGAAAATCTAGAGAAAAAAAAGAGAAGGATAATCTAGAGGAATTAAAATTGAATATGAAAGATAAAGAGAGAACTGACAAAGCACAATGGGAAAATGAATTAATGCAGAGAAAGTGGGAAGAAAGGAAAGAAAAAGACAGAATTATAGGTGATAAAATGGAAAGAAAGCAAAAGGAGAAAATGGACAATAAAAGAATTCAAACCAAATGGAAAAAGAAGAATAATGTAGGTAGAGAATCAGAGATGAATGAAGAACGCTATATCAGGGAGAAGTCTAATAAGGTGAGAAAACAAAAGGAAAGGAGGGAACAAATAAATATGGAAAAGGATATAATGCAGAGAAAACATCAAGAAAGGTTACAAACTGCATTGTTAAACACGAGTATTCAAGATAGAAAGGAAACTCATAACAGGGAAATGAATAGTTCATATTAATTATGAAGGGAAGTGGAAAATGTTTATATGTTATCCTATAATTTAATACATGCAAATAAATTATTATTATAAAATATGAAAGCCATACTAAGTGGTTACCTTAATAAATGGAAAATTCAAAGGTAAAAAGGAAATATGTATAAGGAAGTTCTTTAAATATATTTTAAAAATATTTGGCGTGTTTTTTTTTTAATTTATATAGATAGAATATATTATGGCTTTTGATATGTCCAAATGATAATCATTTTTTATTTCTCTTTATTTTTTTTCATCATCTTGATATTTTTTTATTAAAATTAGTAAAATTATTTTAAAGATTATCTTTTATTAAGTTTTATTATAAAAAAAAATATATACTAAAATAATACCTTTTAACTTTCATTTATGAAAAAAGTGTGTCAATATTTTACGTACGTGCATAAACCTTTTTCTTATATATTTTTTTATATAATTATCAACTTCATAATTAAGCCGTTATGTTCATAATTTACATTGTAAAATAATTATATTTCTTTTTTAGATATAAAAAAAAAAAAAAAATTATACCTTTATTTATTATCTGTTCAAAAATTACGATTACGTAAAGTAATTTAATTACAAAAAATAACATTTAATTTAAAGTTATTTAACTATTTTTAAAAACATAAGAATTAAATATAACAAAACAAGATATTTTCTATTTATTTTAAGTGAAAAGTTTAATAATACTAATATCTTTCGAAAATTTAATTATCTTTTTTAACTAAATTCTTAATCTTCCTACAAAAAAAAAAAAAAAGTTAAAAATAGTAATAAAAAAAAAATAAGGAAAAAAAAAAAAAATAATCATATATATTTTTTTTTTAAATAGGGTCAGTATGTGGATAAATCGTATTTTCCTGACTAGAAAGCTGAATTTATTATTATAAAAGGTTAATAATATCTTTTACTAATCATGTATTAAATAAAAATAATTAATGAATAACAGGTGTAGTAGTCTCCTTTAATTTGTTCGTTATAAAATAAAAAAAAAATTTTAAAGAATGTTTAGTTCTTATAAAATTACATAATGTAAAATTAATAGTTTAGATATTATGATATATACACTACTTTAAATAAAAATATTAACATATTTTTATTATTTTTAATGATATATTATTTTTATAAAAGGAATTTATATAATTTAATAGAAGTTTCCACATATCATTATTAAAGCTTAAATCAAGATAAAAACCTTGGAATATATAAAAAGTAATGTTTCTCACATAAATTTATGATTCTTCATAAAATAAATTCCTACTCAAAATAATTTTATCAATATGCTTTATTAACTGGACGCTTAATGACTTTGCTAGAGTATTAAACAAATAAATTAATAAAGAGCAAGTATATCTAAATATACTGATTTTTAGAGTATATACTTATTCTTATATATATACAAATATTTATCATATATATTATTTAACTTGAATTAAGCAATATGAAATTGCTTAACAGACATATATTTCCTTTGACAAATGCATATCTATTTACAAAGAATAAATATATTCTTTTAATATAGAAACGCACACAAATAATTAAGTTATAACAAATAACAAAATTAAATTCTAAGTTACTGTTATTTCGTAATATATAAATCGAATATAACGCAACTATTATACTTTTTATTTATTAAAAGAAAATAAAAAGTTTTTTTATAACTACTTTTCATACATTAATTTTTTATTTTTCAATTAACAATTGATTCTCTCTTCGATTCAAAAGCAATCTCAAAAAAATTATTAAATCTTTTTTTTTTTTTTGATAATTACAGAGATATGCAAAGAATAAAATAAAGAAAAAGAATATAGCTATATATATTTTTTTTTTAACTAGCATCAATGCATGGCTGGCTTGTACTTTCCTAACTACTAGCTAGCCTTATATGTTATAAAAAGTTAATAATATATTTTATTAACGACAATAAAGAATTAGTTTTCATCATTGATCAATATAATTCATTAAAACTTTAATTTAAGCTAATTAATTTAAAAAAAAAAATGAAAAATAATAAGTTTAATATAACCAGCAAAAAAAAAATATATTTTTCTTTATTAGTGCATATGTCTCTACAATAATATTCTTATCTATATTGTTAAAGAATCTTATTAAATATCTTGTGTGTATATCTAATTATCCACTTTATATTAAATAAAAAATTTAAATTATTAAAAATTTTAGTATTCTTTATTATCTATATCTTTAAAATTATTAAGTACATTTTTTCTATTTTCTTTTATATATATATTATCATTTATATATTTATGAAAAATGATTAGTAATTACAACTTTAATTTTAATTTAAGTAATAAATAAAGATCTCATGTTTTTCTAATTATTATTAAATCATTCTTATTTTATTTATATGTTTTATTGTCTGTTTAATGACTTTTCTAGAGTATTAAACACACAAATTAATAAATAGTATGTATAATTAAATATACTGATTTTTAGTGTTTATACTTATACTATACACATAAATATTTATCATATATAACATTTAATTTGAACTAAGCAATTTTATATTCCTTAACAGACATATATTTACTTTGGAAAATATATGCCTACTTACAAAGAATATGTATATTCTTTTAATTTAAAAACTCACAAATAATAAAGTTATGACAAATAACAAAATTAAATTTTAAGTTATTCACTGTTATTTCAAAATATGCAAGTTGAATATGACATAAGCATTATACTTTTT
Organism: Plasmodium relictum; assembly: GCF_900005765.1. Taxonomy (NCBI): domain Eukaryota; phylum Apicomplexa; class Aconoidasida; order Haemosporida; family Plasmodiidae; genus Plasmodium; species Plasmodium relictum. The sequence continues at coordinate 5,294 of NW_021628810.1, read as the reverse complement.
ATTCATTAAAAGAAATAAAAAGTTTTATTATTACTTTTTATAAATTATTTTTTATATTTTAAGTAAAAATTAATTTTTCTTCCATTCTTTTAACTAGCGTCACTGCATGGCTGACTTGTATTTTCTTAACTAGTATACCAACTTTATATATTATAAAAGGTTAGTAACATTTTTTATTAACCAATAATATAAATCTTTAAAAATATGAAGTATTAATATATTTTCTTCTTTTGATAAATTTAATTTTAATTTATCATGAAAAATGCATTTTAGTAAAAATTTAGTTTTGGGAAAACGAAAATAATTAAAAATGTTCATAAATACAAAAAAATTAGAAAATATTATAAAATTTTAATTTTCATTTAATCTTTATATTTATTTATATATAAAATAACATTATTAATATATAATTGTTACTCTTAAAAAAAATAAAATAAAACATATTTTTACGAAAAATTATGTAGTCTTTATAATGAACGGGAAAAATGGAATATACTCATTTTTAACACTACCAATGTAGGTTATGTGCTGCTTTGACAAAACATTTTTTTTTTATGTACATTTTATTTGAACATTTATTAAGATAAGACATATATACAAAATATGGAATCATTATAAGAGTTTATCATTTATTTTAAACGTATTGGGGGTCAATCATATTTAACAATTCTAGCTATAATTTTACTATAATGGCAATAATCGATTAATATTCAATTCGTTTTTAATATAAGTATTTGTATTGTTACTATTTTATTTCATCTAATTTTATTTTTTCATCATCCCAGTCACCATGTATATATATACTTTTTATTCACATGAATAAATGCTAACATAATTTTAATTTTAATTATATGTTTAATTTAAAAAATTTTCATTATCAATTACATTTAAATAATTTAATATATTTCCATTAAAATTTTTATAACCATTATAACCTAAACTTTCATTATTACCATAAATAGTAATATAATTATTTTTTTCTTTTTTTTTTTTTACTGTTTATAATTGTTTAAATTAAATATAGGTAATCATAATTTTAACAAAAATAAAAATTTATTTTAAAATATAATTATTCAACTTAAATTTAACAATATTTTCTATATCAATTATAAATAAACACAAATTAAATATAACTTCTATATGATACATACTTTCATTTCATTATTTATCTTTTAGTTTTACCTTTTCCTATATTTTTATTTCGTTTTTTTTTTTTTTTTTTACAATAATTTTTATTAAAATACTATTTAATTTTATGAACAAATAACTACATGCATACAATAAATTATTTTATCAAAGAAAAATTTGAGTAGCAAATAATATGCCAATAATATTTGTTGTGCACAATTATGTAATTGTACTAAATATATATAACTTTATTAAAATTTTTATTTCTTTATTAATTAAAACCATTATTTTTATTTTAAAATTCATAAAGTCATATATCATTGCAAATTAATTTATTCTTTATATTTTATTTTATTTTACTTTATTTCATATATTTTTTTTTATCGAGTTTCATCGTTATTTCTAGTTTTATTTATAAAAATAGGACTCCATGTACACAGTTTCAATTTTATTTGCATTTCTTAATTTTTATAATATAAATGCTTTCACATTGTTACAATATCATTAAAAGAAATTATTTTATGTTTTATTATTGAATTATTTTTGATAATTGAAGTACGAATTATCGTCATAATAATTATTAAATTTTTTAATTTCTTTTTTTTTATTTCTTTTATTCATTATTACAATAATATATGATTGTAATATTTAATAACCAATATTATAATTGTTATTATATCATCTTTGTTATCTTAAATTGTATATTTTTTATTATTAAAAGAACTCTTTTTTTACTTTCAAAATATAAGTACATTTAAAATAGCTGTAAATTTATATCAATTTCTTATACATATTTAAGGAATTTAACCTTTAAGTTATATTAAATGTATCAATTATTGAAATAATGTAAGATTTAGAAGACAGGTATAATTGCTCCTTAATTCCTTAAAAAAAAAAAAATTAATAAACATTAAGAGTTAAAATTTTTTTTAAGAACATGCTTATTATCCTATAATATTATGTTTAAAATATTAAAAGGATATATTTGTTTTTAATTTCATAAATAATATATAAATGTATGTTTTAAAAAAAAAAAAAAAGAAGCAAACATTTGAAGTATTACTTCTAAAAAGAGTTCTATTTAGTGATTCTGAATATTTAAATAAATAAAAATTAATATTTAGGAAAATAAATATATTTATATATTTTTTATATATGTAAAAAAAAATTTGATAAAAGCCATTTAATGTTAGGATAAATAAAAATAAGATACATAAATGTGGTATAGGGAAATGTTAAAAATATCAAAGTATCATAAATATTTATCAACAAAGAACTTGTTTTATACATATAGTCAAAATGAATAATAAATGAATAAATAAAAGTTGGAAAAATTTAATAAAAATAAATATATACAGAATTAATAATAAAAATAATATTTTGAAAATATACTATTATAACCTTTTTGTCTCCTATTTTTTATACTTTTAGAAAGCATCATGTCTTGGATATTCTAAAAAAATATATATAAATTTGTTTAATCAAAATAATATATTTTAAATTATGTAAAATTACATAATTATTACTCACAAAAAAAATGTATTTTCGTAATTATTTTTATAAAATTTTGAAAAAAAAACACAAAAAAAAGTTCCTTTTTTTTAATTTTTTTTTTTTTTTTTTTGTTCATTTTATATAACAAAAAAAGGTATAATAATTTTTTATAATTTAAATGATATACTTTTAGTAAATGCTTTCATATTTATTATTTTTTACTTTTTTCATATTTATTCATAAGTATAATTAAAATTAATAAAAAAAAATGCATACGTATCATTAAAGAATAATTTAAAATTCCGTTAATAATAAAAATTGAACTTGAAATATAAATTATGAAAAATAAAATAATAAAAAGGTACGAAATTTAACAAGAAAATCATAGAGAAAAGTAAAAAAAACCAAAAAATATATTGAATTACATTTCACTAAAAAAGATAATAAAAAATTTAATATATTCATGACGCGCAACAAAAAAAAAAAAAATTATCATTATTAATATACCATTTGTCTATCTTTTCCATTTATTATTTAAAAAAATTTTTTTTTATCATAAACTTCATATTATGCTATAAAAATTAAAATTATTAATCCTTTTTACATCCATACATAATTAAATTAAATTTAATATTTTAAAGATAATTTACATAAGCATAGTTCTATCATTTTATAAATTTCTTTTTGTCATTGTAAAATTTATTAAGCTAATTCTGAAAAAATGAAAATATAAAAATAAAGTAATGCGATTGGTGCTTTAGCAATAATTTTTATTTCATTTACTGCTTAAAAAAAAAAAAATAAATATGCATTCATGTAAAAATTGAAACATATATACACAAAAATAAGAAATCAACAAACGAATTTAATTATTCAAGTTATTAAATAATTTTCAGTAACTGTTCAATTATTTTAATATATAAATCAGAATAAGTATTAGAGTTAATTTTTAATACTAAATACTAAAAAATTAAGGTTTCACTAATATTCATATAAATTTTTTTCATGAAAATCTTAATTTGAATAAAATGTAATCAAGCTTATTAAAACTATTATTTTTAGCTTATGTTTAACTATTTACTTTTTTTATGACTTTATTCCCGTATATGATGCAAATTAGAAATATCAATTTATATAAAAATAATTGCATCATAGTTAATTATATTCAGTAATTAGTTAATGATAGCACATATAAAAAAAAAATTTTATATTTTAAAATTTTAATAAATTAATATGAGATCTTGCAATATCATAATTGATAGCATATTAAAAAAAATACCATTTTCAGGTAAAGTATATGAAAACAAATTTTCTTTCTGTTTTCCTGAAATTAAAAATGAAACGTCTAAAATAAAAATTAGCAAAAATTCTGCATTTTCCAAACTTTTTACCGTGTCACTATTTTTTCTTTTATATAATTTGTTCCAAGTAAGATATGCATTAAGCACAAAAACATATACTTTCTTTTAATTATATTTAAAATTCTATTAATCTAAAAATCTCATTTTAAATGTTTAATTTTTAAATATCATTACAGTGTATATCCAAAGCACAAGATAAAGTAATTATAATATTGCATTGTAATAATTATTATGCAAGGAAATTAGCACAGCAGCAGGGGCCACTGAATATTAGAGGTAAAATAAAAAATACAAATAAAACTCAATCAAAAGGAGTTAAGAAGACACTCCAAATAGAAGAAGGAGATAACATTTTAATAATAGAAGATGGTCATAGAGTACAAATTAAAGATAAAAGTGACCACTCACAGATAACAGGTGATAACAAAGAACTATTTAGTAGTAGAAGTAAGGGCCCTCAAATAAACGAAGATATTTTAAAAATAACGATGGGAAATTGGGGTAATAATTCCCAGATGATCCAAAATCCAGGTGTTTCACCTTTTGGAAGTTTTGGTAATCAACTTCCCATGAATCAAAATCCAGGTGTACTGCAATTTGGAAATTTTGGTAGTCAACTTCCTATAGATCAAAATCCGGGTGTTTCTCCATTTGGAAATTTTGGTAATCAATTTCCCATGAATCAAAATCCAGGTGTACCGCAATTTGGAAATTTTGGTAGTCAACTTCCTATAGATCAAAATCCAGGTGTTTCGCCATTTGGAAGTTTTGGTAATCAACTTCCCATGAATCAAAATCCAGGTGTACTGCAATTTGGAAATTTTGGTAGTCAACTTCCTATAGATCAAAATCCGGGTGTTTCGCCATTTGGAATTTTTGGTAATCAACTTCCCATGAATCAAAATCCAGGTGTACCTCAATTTGGAAATTTTGGTAGTCAACTCCTATAGATCAAAATCCAGGTGTTTCTCCATTTGGAAATTTTGGTAATCAACTTCCCATGAATCAAAATCCAGGTGTACCGCAATTTGGAAATTTTGGTAGTCAACTTCCTATAGATCAAAATCCAGGTGTTTCGCCATTTGGAAATTTTGGTAATCAATTTCCCATGAATCAAAATCCGGGTGTACCGCAATTTGGAAATTTTGGTAGTCAACTTCCTATAGATCAAAATCCGGGTGTTTTGCCATTTGGAAATTTTGGTAATCAACCTCCCATGAATCAAAATCCAGGTGTACCGCAATTTGGAAATTTTGGTAGTCAACTTCCTATAGATCAAAATCCGGGTGTTTTGCCATTTGGAAATTTTGG
>NW_021628808.1:0-5152 GCF_900005765.1 Plasmodium relictum | reverse complement strand
GTATATATGAAAAAATAGAAACCATGTTGCCTATGAAAGTTATATAAAAAAAATATAATTATATTAAAAAAAAAAGAGTTAAAAGCAATTATCTTCATTTTGTTATTATTGTTTGAAATAACTAATATCTTTATAATTAATTATGTTTTGAATTTAATCATTTTAAGCTTTGAATATATTATACTATACGCATGCATTTTTTTTAAAACAGTATTTTTAATTTGAATTCTTTTAACAAATATTAATCTATTTTTCTTTTTATCTCATAAGATTAGATATAGCCTGGATATTTGTATCTGATAACCAGTAAATATAAAATTCTAAATAAAATTTTCGAAAAATTATAAAATGAATAACGAAAATGTAAAATAAATTACATTTAGAAATTTTTAGTAATGAATTAATAAGATAATTATATAATACCAAGACTCTGTTGAAATAGAATATTATAAAAGAAAGTTATAACTTAAAACTCCATTCTTTACTTTCTTTGTATAATTGTTAAAAATTACAAATAATTTTCTATATGTATAATAATAAATAAACGTAATTTGTTTAATTGTACTTTATATTTTACCCTTTACATGAATTAAATCATATTAATAATATTAAATAGAAACAAATATATATCTAGTTTTTTTTTGTATTTTCTAAAAGTGGTATAATATTCATATAAAAAATAATATATATTTAATTAAATAAATATTAGTTAAAGGAAACTATAATATTTAGAATATATTTTCTTTTTATATTATGAAATATAAAAAATGTTTAATAAAAAAATTATAACATAGAGATAATATAAAAAAAGAAAATTTTCATTCCTTATATAACTGTATATTATTATGACTAGCATTTCATTTTCTTATTTTGGAATATCAAAATTATAGATTAAGAACAAATGCTATGTATCATGTATTTTTTTTTTATTTGTCAATTTTGTATATTGATAAAAATCACCATTTCACAAGAATTTCAAACAATTGAAAATAAATCTAAGTTGAAAGAGTAATTAATTCTTTAAAAGTCTTAATTTCAGGAAAAAATTTCATATATTTAAAAATTCTACATATGTATACATATTTATTAATTTTTTTTTATTTCTAGAGGTACTAGAGATAATAATGATGACTTATCTGCTTTATTGGATGAAATTTTAGATGAAAATATAATTCAAAAATCATTACTTTACAATGAAGATATTTCCAGTAATTCACAAGATATTAGCTTAGATTTACCTAGTACAAGTTTTATTTTACAAAATGATAATTTAGGTTTACTGGATACGAATTCTGATTTACAAGATATTGATTTAAATTTAATGAATACGAATTTTGATTTAGAAGATGTTAGTTTACCGGTTACATGTTCTGATTTATTAGATATGTATTTAGGTATATTGGATACAACCCTTGTCATAAAAGATATTAGTTTAAGTTTACCTAATGCAAGTTCTATTTTACAAAATGATAATTTAGATTTATCAGATACTAGTTCTGATTCACAAGATAGTGATTTATTTTCATTGAGCACTGGTTTTGATTTACAAGATGTTAGTTTAGATTTACCTAATACAAGTTCTATTTTACAAAATGATAATTTAGACTTATTAGATACTAGTTCTGATTCACAAAATGTTGATTTAGGTTTACCGGATATGGATTCTAATTTACAAGATACCAATTCAGATTTATTTGATACAAGTTTAACTTTGCAAGATGCTAGTTCAAGTTCACTGAATGCAAGTTCTGATTTACAAGAAATTGATTTTCCTTTAAATGGTACGGACTATGATTTATTAGATACTCATTTAGATTTACCTTATACAAATTCTAGTTCACAAGATATTAGTTCAGTTTTAATGGATACGGGTTCTAATTTACAAAATAATATCCTTTATGAACAAACTGAGAATTATTATTTACAGAATAACTTTAATTCAGAAAATACTTTATTTGATTTTCAAGAATTGGAATCTATTTCACAGTTTAATAGCACTACTGTTGGAGAATTACATACTTCATTACAAAATAATGCATCTTCCATAAATAATTATGTTAGCGATTTAGAAAGAACCATCTCACAAAATTATTACTTTAATTTAAGAGATGAATCCACTTTAACAAGGTATTTATTTATTACTTCGATTCTAGTATGAATATTTTTTTTCTTCTTTTTTTGAACATGTGAATATATATAATTTTTTATTTAAAATATTATTTATGTACAATGTTTTTATTTTAATTTCTAGAGCGGATTCTTATTGTAATTCAGAAATAAACAAAATGTTATTAAAAAGGAGGAAGGAAGAAGAAACTGAGAATGATCAAGCAAAAAAACAGAAAATTCAAGAATATACCTATGATGATGACATTAATTTAAGTGGTGATGATTCTAATTTAAATGAGGTTGAGATTGATTTAAATGATGATGAAATTAATTTAATTCGTGATGAGATTAATTTAAGTGATTGTGAGATGAATGATATTGTTAAAAATGGCAAAAATAATTTAAAAAAACATATTAATGGAAAAACAAATATTAAAATATTTAGTTTGGAGTCTTCACAAAATGTTTTTAAAATTGAATGCGATGAACTTAAAGATTTACTTCCTGATTTACAGGGTATAATTAGACTACTAAAAGAAAAGTTCAATAAAATTGCAAGATATTATAATTCAAATATCCAGACATTAAAATGTCTTATAGAAGAAGAACTAAAAAATGTTGATGAAGAAGATTTTAATAGAATTAAATTTCATTACAATTTTAATGAAGAGCATAATTATAAAAAACAAGATTACAATTTTGATTCTTTATCATTTAAAAACAAATTAAAGAAACCTATGATTAAATTACTAGATATATATATTTCTTTAGGTACCTTGATAAAAAATGTTGAGACTTATGAAAGTATGATTATGCTATATAGGAGAAAATTTAGTGTAATATCAAAAACTACAAGTGAATTATTTTTTAATAATTTGCTTTTTAGTAGACATCTATTGTCATTAGATGGAGAAACTTTCATATGTCATAAAATGCTTAATTCTATAAAAGAAATGATAGAACATATTGAAAAATTAGAAAGCGCTTCGTCATTAGATCAAAATATATCTAGTATTGTCCAATTTTACGTAAGTTATGCTATACGTCAGTTAGGTAAGCCTTGCAGAAAAATATCTTCTTTTTTAAAATATTTGAAAAGAATGAATATATCATTTGAAGATCACAAAAAAATACTACAAATTGTTTTTCATTTTATTCAAAAAAAAAATGAACAAAATAAAAAAAAATTAAGAGTGGCTAAGAAAAATTTTTTTATGAAAGAAGTTATGCAAGCATTTTCTAAGATTCTATTAAAGGAAGATAATTATATTTCAGAATCTCTTAAAAGAGCATCTACACATTTTAATATTAATGTTGAAGATCTAGATATAAATAAAACAAGTTTAGATTCTTTATTACAAAATAAAAGTACAATAATGAATGCACAAATGTTGTATTTATCCTTTATGGTATTAGTAAAATACTTATCTATTCGCCATCAGTATCATAAAGCTGAAAATGCCTTTAAAAAATTAAAAACAATGGTAAATAAGAAAAATATGAAGCGCTTATTTAAAAAAACATATGAATCAGGAAATTTCAGGAAAAGGATGCTACTTAAATTAAAATTTTTAAAGGGTGAATTAAGTAAAATTGAATTAAATTTAGTTTATAGAAGTTTATATAGTGAATATAAAAATGATATGTTATCAATAAAAAAAGTATTAAATAGTTTGATTTACAAAAGGCAATCACCTTTGGAATTTTTAAGAAGTCTTAAAAAATCACTTAATGATTACTTATTATTAAAGAGAGAGGGTGAAGATGTAGGGAAAATGGAAGAAAGTATTTTATATATGTTGTTTCATACGAATGAAATTATGAATGAATGTTGGATAAATGAAATAGAGTAAGGTGAAATTATGTTATCTTATGGATACATTAAAAGATTATTGTATACATGTAATGCAATATATTTTTCATTAAGAAAAAAGTTTATTTGTTAATTATAGAATTAGAATATTTTAACTCTTTTGATTAAAAATAAATATACTACTATTATTAATAGCATACTACACCATAACATTTTTGTATTTTCCAATAGTAAATAATTAGTTGTTGTTACTCATTATTCATGTAAAAAGAAATTTTTCAATAATTGTAAATTAAAATTTTATACTTTATTTTATTTATATTATTACTGTGCTAATAATATATATATTATCTGAATTTTTTTTTATTCAATTTTTTTTTGTTATTAATGTTTGTGACTATATATACATGTATATTTAAGAAAAAAATATTATATTTAAATGTAAGCAATTATATATTAGCATAATTCAATAATGTATATATTTTGTTGTTCATTTTAATTCCTTTTTTTTATTTATCTTTTTTTAGTTCGAATCACTAATAATTTATTTACTTTAATTTAATTAATTTTAAAATAAATGTATAAATGAAAGAATATTAAATTGAATAAATAAGCATATATATTTCATTAATGTAAATAACTTCATTTTTTAATTATTTTTTTCATTTTACACTTTAATTTTATTGATAATATACATTTAATTTTTACTTGTTTTTACTTTTTTTTTTTAAGTTCTATAATTTTTGTAATTAAGTATATATATACATAAAAAAGTATTTTTCTATTTTATAATAATATTTAAAATATTTAGAGCAAACAATTTTTGTAAAAAATAATATAATGAATAAATTGATAAAAATGTAATAAAGATTTTCAACAATATCATATTTTTTGTCATTAATTAATTTAAATAGTTCTTAATTTATATTCATGAAAATTAAAGACTTCATTTAAATGAACAATATATAAATAAAAAAATTTATAAATGAAAGAATTAATGCTTAAGAAAATAAGAATATGCATTTTTTAATGTATATCTTATGTAAAAATAAAAATTTATTACTGATTTTTATAAAGAGCAGTTATTCTCGTACAAGGAATGGTTCTATGCATCTTTAGTGCACATATATTTTTTCTTTATTATAACATAAGATAGAAGTACATGGATTAATTCTTTTTTAATTTATATAAAATTAAATAATTTGATTAAAATGCAAATAAAATACAAAT
>NW_021628807.1:1771-6779 GCF_900005765.1 Plasmodium relictum | reverse complement strand
GAAAGAAAGAAAGAAAGAAAGAAAGAAAGAGAAGATAGATAAAAATTAAATGGGTATTGTTTTAATAAAATGTAAAAAAAAAATTTTTTTCTTGAAAAAAAAATTATTATTTTTAAATTAACATTCATTTTTAATATATGTATTAAGAACTTTATTTGCTGTTATATTAATAATATATATTAATGTATATGGAAATACAATTATAAAGAATATTTAAAATTTATGCTTATTATTCATTAATATTGAAATGAATATTTCTAAAGTATTTAACTTTTTTAATTTGTTATTAGTTTCTAATTCATTGGCATTTATATTCAATGTTAATTCTTTAACAATCTTATTTAATTATGTACTACTATCAGATAATTATAAATTGGGATTTATTACAAAGAGAAATCTTGCAGAAATGCTTCAAGAAACAATATTTGATGATGTATTTAATGAAAGAGTAAATTTTTTGAGTGGAGAAGATTTATTAAAAAAATACAATTGGGGGGAGTATTTGTCATCTTGTGAAATATTATTTAATTATGGTGATACAAATGAACCTTTAAAGGATATTCTTTATAATACGGAAAGAAACCTTTCGATTATTAATGGTAATTTCAGTAAATTGGGAATAACATTAGCATTTAGTATGTTGATGAAAGTATATAATAGAATTATGACGCGTTATAATTTACAAGAACATTATCCACCACAAAGTAAGAATAGTAATATGAAACAAGTTTTACTTTGTGAAAAAAATTATACTGATAGTTTAATAAGTTATTTATATAAAGGAGAAGACATTATTGATATTTCTAATACTGGAGAGAAATTAGGTGGTATAGAAGTTAATCTTCGAGATGAATTGCATTCACTTGATATACAATCATTTAATAAACACAATTGTGCTTTGGCAAATACAATAAAACACAAAATAGGAGATTCTTTTGAATATTTTAATAGAAGATTTCTTAAATATAATAAAAATGAAATGTATGTGAAAGAATTATTAAATTTGGAATATAAATCATTGGTAACAGTAGTTGATACTATGTCTATTAAATCAAATACTTATGAACCTATTAGTCTTCTTGCTCATCTTATAATAAATACAATATATTTTCATTATGACGATAGAACAATTTATATATCTTATGAAACCTTTAAAAATGTGTATGAAAGAATATTGCAACGTGTTATTACATTAAATCCTAGTGAATTAACAAGGAGAACAGTGAATTATTTGCTCAACATTTATTTTTTGGAAAAACAGTTGACTATAACACATATAATTAATGAACTTAAGTATGATGAATCAAATACTCAGGAAAACGTAAAAGATATGGATGCTATAAGAAATGAAATTATACAAAGTTTACAGTTAAACAATATTACATTATCATTGGAGAAAGTAAATGAAATGACTCTTAGAGTATTTAGATCTACTAAGGATATTATCTAAATTTTTTTTACTTAAATATATTTAAGATGAAATTATATCATGAGACATATGTTTACATAACAGTTGATAAATAAAGGACTTCATTTCCCTTTTTATTTTTAAAATAATGAATCTAGCATATAAACTTTATTGTTGTATGTAAAATATTAAAAAAATGTACAGAGGCATATATACCAATATATATGTAGCAAACCATTATTATCGAGATAAATATGTATAAATATACATATAAAAATACGTGCTTGTTGAAGATATGTTATAAAAATAGAAAGAAAAACTAGTAAAATGATTGAATAATTTTTAGAAAAAAAAAATTAATTTTAATTTTTCTTTAATTTTCTTTCTGAAAAAAAATTTTTTTTTTGTAGAAATTTTTTTTATTTGAAAAACATTTACATCTTTTTTTAGGATTTTTAATTTCGATTAAATAAAAAAAAATGTTATAAAAGATTAAAAATAGTTATTATAAACTCCATAGAGAATCTTCTATGTACTCTTTGCTAATCTGACTCTTTAAAATACACTGAAAGTATTGAAACAGTCAATGAATAAATCAATGGTTAAGAAATAGTTTTAAAATTGTTATTAACCTTTTCTAAAAACACAATGAGTTACCAGTTAGGAAAATATAAGTCAACCATGCACTGACACTAGTTAAAAAAAAAAAATATAAAGTTATTTTTGTTTTATTTTGTTTTGTTTATTTTATTATATATACATCTTTGTAATTGAAAAAAAATAAAATAAAATTATTTTTTTTTTTTATCTGCTCACGATTGCTCGAATTAAAAAGAGAATTAGTTTTTACTTACATAAAAACTTAATATACAAAAAAGTATAGTTATTATGTTATATTCAGTGTATATTTTTGAAATAATATTGAATAAATTAGAGTTTTGACTTTTGTTAATTGTTATAAATTATGTGTGTTTTTAATTAAAAGAATATACTGATTCTTTGTAAATAAAAACTCATTTATAATAGTTTAACATGTCTGTTAAACGGCGCAGTATAATTTAGTTCAAATTAAGTATTATGCATCATAGGAAATCCATTATATACATAATATATATAAAGTATATGTATTAAAAAACGTACATTTAGCTATACATGCTCTTTATTAATTTGTTTGTTCAATACTCTAGCAAAGTCATTAAGCAACAAATTAATAAATCAATTAGCTACATCACCAGAAATTCGAAACAGGTACAAGTATAATCCAATTGGACTAGCAAAGCCCAAGATGAATGAAGATATTAAAAGGCTTGGATTAGAGACATTTGAAGAAATAATAAATCTCAATGAAGCATATATATTTAAAGTAAAGGAAACTGAGAAATTTATTAAAATCAAAACTCCAGATGGAATAACAGAATTTAAAGAGGAAGAAATAGACGATTATTTCTTATGATTTGAAACATTCGAAAATGAGATAAGGATGCAAAGATTAACAAATATTGAAACCTATTTGATATTGGAATCACTGTTATTGAGAGTTCATGCATGAAAAATATCCAAGTTATGTGAAGATGAGGAAATAAAGAATATGTTGCAGTTGAAAATTAAACTAACTAGACAGATCTTTATGAATAATGATGAACGAATAGAACAGATAATAAAATTTGGAATTGCTAAGAAATAATTAAATTTAAAGGAAGCTACAAATTCATTTATCAAAGATTGTTTGATATATGCCAATTAATGATTATGCTTCAATGAGTTCAATGGTATTACTACAAATGATTTATGGAAATATTTTAGGAGATATGTTCCAAAAGAAAATCTAATTCAGATACCTGGTAATTTTCCAATAGGCAAGACATTTATGGAAGCTTTATCATCTGTATCAATGAATATAAAAAGAATCTCCAGGAAAGAAGTAAGACCTGATGATATAGTATATGTTGTATATCAAGATTATGATAGAAATACAGCAAAATATAAAAATAAAATTATTATTAAATGCCATTGTGGTAATAAAGTTTATTTAAAAAAAAATTGTGAATATAGAAAAGAGAGATGTCGAAATTGTAATATGATAGGATATTTGGAAAAAGTATGTAAAAATAAAGTCATAAGAGATAAAGAGGATGGAATTAAAGGAATAATAACTAACAAAAGATATGATATACATGTTAAAATGTTTAAAAATGAAACTAATCCACAGAAAATCCGTCAAATGCAAATATATCTTGATAAACAGATGTAATATATCCAAAAACAAAAGGAGAGTACAAAAGAAAAATATAAAGAGAAACAACAAGTTAAGGAGGAGAGTGATGAAGACTTTGCTCGACAAAGAAATAGAGTTCACAAGACGAGTAAACGAGATGAATCAGCAAAAGTCCAACGACAATGATTATTCAGAAAAATCAGAAGGAGATACATCTTGTGTTAATAAAATTGAATTCTGTAAAGATACGGAAGATTATGAGAAGTATAGAAGGAAATTAGTAGAAGTAAATGGAAAAGTAGTAAATATTTTACTAGACTCAGGAGCAGATATATGTACGATATCAACTCACATCGCAAAAGAATTAAATATAGAGACTGATTTAACAATTCCACCTTTTCCAGTTAGAGAATTATTTGTTCTTAATAATGCAAGAAAATCTAAAAAAGTTGTAGTAAAAATGACTTCTAATGGTAGGACAATTAAAATGAGTTTTGTAATCGTAGAGGAAAATAAACTTCTCATTTTACTTAGAATTACGATAATGAAACAATTAGGACATATTATTTAAGATGAATATGAAAAGAATGCATAGGAATGGAAGTTAAAGCTGAAAACACAAAGAAAAAAGTGGAAAAATAAAATCAAGAAGTAATACAAAATTTTATTGACTAGTCTGATTTAAACGATCAGGAGGATAAAGATAAAACGAAAATTTTGTTAGAAAAGAGTTTTAAACTTTGGGAAAATAAAAATATGAAACTCAACGATAAATACAAAGTTTCCATTCGGGTACAAGGAAAAGATCGTCGTTATAACCCTAGACCATTAAGTGGATAAATGTTAACAATATTACACCAAAAAGTGGACGAAATGTTACAATTGAATGTTATAAGTAAAGATGTTAATGCTGAATGTACTTTACCTACTGTAATGGTAAGGAAGAAAGATGGACAGTGGAGAACTACTATATATTATCACTATCTGAATAAATTTATATTAGATGATTTATATACTATTCCTCATATGAAACACACATTTCAAACGTTTCATGGTACTAAATAGTTTTCAAAAATAGATCTTAAGAATGGCCTTTGGAGTATTGTATTGAAAGAGAACAGCAAACAATATACAAGTTTTATGGTTCTGATTTATTAATTGGCCATTTAATGACTTTGCTAGAGTATTAAACAAACAAATTAATAAAGAGCATTTATGACTGAATAAAATTTTATTACTCTTTTAATAGACTTATTAATTGTTATAAATGAGTTTTTATTTATAAAGAATTACTTATTCTTTTAATTAAAAACATACATAGAAACTATAACAATTAATAAAATCAAAACTTTATATTATTCAATGTTATTTCAAAATATAACATT
>NW_021628807.1:627-1660 GCF_900005765.1 Plasmodium relictum | reverse complement strand
AAAAAAAAAAAAAATTTTTTTTTTTTTTTTAAAATATTTCAAAACAAAAAAAACAAACACAAAAAAAAAATATATATATATATTTTTTTTTTTTATCAGTGTTAGTACACAATTAGTTTGTACATACACAAACTAGCTTAGTGTACTACAAAAATTATAATATCCTTTGTTACTCAGTCAGTGTATGGGTACTTGTATATACACATACAGTAACCTAGCATATTGTACTGAAAAAGGTTAATAATAGCTTTTATTAACCAGGTTCCCAAATATGGTACATTTGTGTTTGATGTGTTACCATTTGGATTGAAAACAAATCCAGCACAATTTCAAAGAATAATGGAAAATATTTTTATGAAATTAATTCAAGAGAATTGCGTAGTTGTGTATATTGATGACATTATCATTTTAACAAAAACTATAAATGAGCATCATA
This sequence comes from Plasmodium relictum, assembly GCF_900005765.1. Lineage (NCBI taxonomy): Eukaryota > Apicomplexa > Aconoidasida > Haemosporida > Plasmodiidae > Plasmodium > Plasmodium relictum. The sequence continues at coordinate 1,224 of NW_021628807.1, read as the reverse complement.
ATATTTTAAAAAGAGTTTATAAATTGTTGTGGACTACAATCTTGGAATAAATATTGAAAAATGTGAATTATATAAAACCTCTATTACCTATTTAGGACAAATAATAGATAGTGAAAGAATAAAGCCTTCATTAGATAAAATAGAAACAACTATTAAAGCAGAAAGACCTAAATCAAAGAAACAATTAAGATCTTTTCTAGGAGCTGCCAATTATTATAGAAATTATATAAGAAACTTTTCAAATTGGACTTCTAAATTAGTTCCTTTTTGACTAAAAATAAAAAGTTTGAATGGAATGAAGAACATTCACAAGTATTTGAACCAATTAAGAATAAAATGTTTGAAATAACTTATCTGTCATTTCCAGAATTAGGAAAATCGTATACTATTTACACTAATGCCTCAGATTATGCTATAGGAGCTGTATTGATTCAGATAAATAATGATACCAGTGAAACTAAGTTTATTTATTATACATCTAAGAAATTAAATGATGTTCAAAGAAAACAGAATAAAGTTGAAAAAGAATTATTTTCTATAGTGGTAGCTTGTGAAACATTCGATTATTATATTAAAAGATCTAAAGCATTAATAAAA
>NW_021628807.1:0-482 GCF_900005765.1 Plasmodium relictum | reverse complement strand
ATCAATAGAAGATGATACTGATCTTCCAAATAATATGATATTGTGTTGTAATATACCTTCAAAAGAATGTGAAGATTAATATAATATCCCATATTGCCAAGAAATTGTTGATGAAGTACGGAAAAATCAGAACAATATACCGAGAGATGTAGTATTGGTTAATAAAGGCTATTATTAACCTTTTTCAGTACAATATGCTAGGTTACTATACGTGTATATACAAGTACTTATGCACTGACTAACAGAGGATATTATAATTTTTGTAGTACACTAAGCTAGTTTGTGTATGTGTATGTACAAACTGAATATTTTAATAAATAAAAATTTAATTATCTTTTATAAAAATTAAAAAGATAAAATTAATAATGATTTGTTATAATCAATGTTATATTTTAAAATAACATTGAATAATATAAAGATTTGACTTTATTAATTGTTATAGTTTGTATGTACGTTTTTAATTAAAAGAATAAGTAATTCTT
>NW_021628806.1:8599-8671 GCF_900005765.1 Plasmodium relictum | reverse complement strand
TGCAGTAAAATTTAACTTCAATTAAATATTATGCATCATAAGAAAACAGTATATATATATATAATAAAAACG
>NW_021628806.1:7859-8394 GCF_900005765.1 Plasmodium relictum | reverse complement strand
AAAATAAAAATAATTTTAATTTTTTTTTTTAATTACAAAGATGCATATCAAATAAAATAAACAAACAAAAAAAAAAAAAACTTTATATATATATATTTTTTTTTTTAACTAGCGTCAGTATATGGCTGAATTCTGATTTCCTGGTTGGTAACTCATTTTATTTTTGCATAAGGTTAATAACAAGTTTTTATTAACCAATACCTGATAATTTAAGAAGAAAAGACAAAAATAATTATCATTTTAGATAATATCCTTGAAAAAATGGAGTAGATACAATCAATTCAAAAAAATTTTAAAATATGTTGTTTCTTTTATTGTATCATTTGATGTGCCATCGCAGACCAACACATTTCAAACTATTTTGAAAGGAGTTTCTTTTTCCTAAAAAATCCGACTTTCTTTTAACATTTTAAAGCATAAGAGTAATTATTAATTGCAACGTGCACAAAATATTCTTTTTCTTTCTATTAATAAATAATATTGTTGATATGTTTATATTTCTATGGTTAATAAAAGATGTTATTAACCTTTTATA
>NW_021628806.1:6602-7749 GCF_900005765.1 Plasmodium relictum | reverse complement strand
TTAATTTTTAGTGTAAATAAAAATTAAAAGAAAGAAATGTTATGTTATGTTATGTTATAATATGTTTTAATTTTTAGTGTAAATAAAAATTAAAAGAAAGAAATGTTATGTTATGTTATGTTATAATATGTTTTAATTTTTAGTGTAAATAAAAATTAAAAGAATGAATGTTATGTTATGTTATGTTATGTTTTAATTTTTAGGTAAATAAAAATTAAAGGAAAGAAATGTTAACTTATTAAAACTTATGAAATAAGAGAAATGTTTATGTATTATTCAATGTATATCTTGAAATAACATTGAATATCATAAAATTTTGACTTAATAACTTGTTATAAATTATTTATATGTTTTTAATTAAAAGAAGATATTAATTCTTTGTAAATAAAAACTCATTTATAACTGTTAATAGGATTATTAAAAGTTGCAGTAAAATTTAACTTCGATTAAATATTATGCATCATAAGAAAACAGTATATATATATATAATAAAACGAATATATATACATAAACGTATACTTAGTTATACATGCTCTTTATTAATTTGTTTGTTTATTACTCTAGCAAAGTCATTAAACGGGCAATTAATAAATCAATAGTACATTAAGTTAGTTTACTAGTCGTTTATATACAAGTGATTTATTGATTGCCTGCTTAATGACTTTGTTAGAGTATTAAACAAACAAATTAATAAAGAGCATGTATAACTAAGTATACGTTTATATATATATGTATATTCGTTTTTATTATATATATATATGGTTTTCTTATGATGCATAATATTTAATCTGAGTTAAATTTTACTGCATCTTTTAATAAACCTATTAACAGTTATAAATGAGTTTTTATTTACAAAGAATTAGTATCTTCTTTTAATTAAAAAACATACATACAACTTATAACAATTAATAAAGTCAAAATTTTATTTTATTTAATGTTATTTCAAAAATATACATTTAATATAACATAAACACTATTTGTTTTATATCATAAATTTTTATAAGTAAAAGTCGATTATTTATTTAATTCGAAAAACAAACATCCAACAACGACAAAAAAAAAAAAATAATTTAATTTTTTTTTTTTTTTAATTATAAAGGTGTATATAAATAAAAATAAACATAAATAAAAACAAAAACAGACCAAA
>NW_021628806.1:5650-6510 GCF_900005765.1 Plasmodium relictum | reverse complement strand
TGCATGGCTCACTTGTGTATACACGACTAATGAACTAACTTAATCTTCTATAAAAGGTTAATAATATCTTTTGTTAACCAATCACACTATTATATTATTTAATATATTATAAATATTAAAGATATATTTTGTGCTTTTTATGCAACTTTATGTTTATATGAAAATATTGCATTTGATTTATATAGTTTAATTTTTAATATTTCAATTTATAAAGAAATATTTCTATTTATTTTAAATGAATTTTTTATATTGTTATATTTTATGAAATTTATTTGAAGTAAACTAATTTTATATTATTTTTAAAAGCACAATTTTAAAAATTTAATGAGAGAAACTAGTACATAATAAATTAACTAAAAATGAGAAATAGTATTATATTTACAATATAAATGTTATATAATGCAGTCAAAAAGTATTTACACAAGAAATAAAACATTCTAGAAGAATTATTCATTTATTATTAAAAAAAAAAAAAATATAATATTTTTTTTTTTACTAAATATGCACTGAAAAAATAAATAAAAAAAACAAATTCATTTAAATAAAATAATACAAAATCCATTTAAATAAGATAACAAAAGATAAAACATGTTTAAATGAAATAATAAAAGAAAATTAAAAGAATATTATTATTTTAATATATAAAATATGCATGTTAATTAAATAGAAAGTAAAAAATATTTAAACTCAATGAAAGGGCGTGCTTGGTTTGATTTTATTTTTTTACAGTGAAGTTTATTCCATTTTTTTTTTAAAAAAAAAAAAAAAATTTAAAGAAATTTTTTCTTTATTATAAAAATATAAAAAATTTTATACGAAATTGAATTACAGATAATTATATATATATATATATTCTAAAA
>NW_021628806.1:4719-5640 GCF_900005765.1 Plasmodium relictum | reverse complement strand
AAAAAAAAAAAAAAAACGTGTTTTATTTACTTTTTGTTTTTATTTTTTTATAGGCCATAATAGTAATAAGTGTTTACTTTTACGGAATTAATAGAATTTATAAACATAAGTTGATAAATTTCATTTTTATAAAAAAAAATATTTTATGCTTGTAATAAATATTATAATAATTCTTTTTTATATTTTATCAGATTAAGACTTAAATTTATGAAGTATAAGGAAATACATTGGATAAGAAATTTAGCAGAATCTAGTACTGAAGAAAGGGAATCTATAGATAATTCAAATAGTGAATTAATACTTGAAAAGGAACTGATTGGAAAGAATTTTGATAATTCAATAATTTCATTTTTAAATTTAACAAATGTATTACTTAAAGATTATGATAAAATCTTGGAAAGAAAGAAAAATGATCTAAGTTTTATGTATAGTACCTTAATAGGTGTCAACAATGAATTGCTTAGCTTTTTAAAAGACTCACTTACTGATTCAAAAAGTCATATAGATAAGATATTTGAGAATGAAGAATCTTTTGGTAAATTAGAGTCAGAAATGTGTAGATTAAGTGATGAAAATGTGGCTCTACATGTTGATGAGAATGATGCATGTTTATTAATTAATAAAAAAGATGGGGATGAATACTTAAAACAGTTAAACTTGAATAAAGAGATTACTTTAAAAATAGAAAATTCTTTCGATTATTTTAATAAATTAAGTGAAAAGAATGATACATTTCTCTCTAAGCTTGATAGTGCCTGGAGTTGTCAACTGCATGCAAAATTATATTTAAGTAAATCTATGGACATATTCCCTTTAAAATATAGTCATAAATACAGATGCAATTCAGATAATACAAAAGAGGGATCTCTTTTTTTTTTTTATATTGAAATGGATTCTCTTTTATATAAATTTCATCATCAT
>NW_021628806.1:1891-4709 GCF_900005765.1 Plasmodium relictum | reverse complement strand
AAAAAAAAAAAAAAAACGTGTTTTATTTACTTTTTTTTTTTTATTTTTTTATAGGTCATAATAGTAATAAGTATTTACTTTTACGGAATTAGTCAAATTTATAAAAATAAGTTAATAAATTAAATTTTTATAAAAAAAAATATTTTATGCTTGTAATAAATATTATAATAATTCTTTTTTATATTTTATCAGATTTAAACTTAAACTTATAAGGTATAAGGAAATACATTGGATAAGAAATTTAGCAGAATCTAGTACTGGAGTGAAAGTGGAGAAACTTGCAAATAAATTAGATAGTGAATTAATACTTGAAAAGGAACTGATTGGAAAGAATTTTGATGATTCAATAATTTCATTTTTAAATTTAACAAGTGTATTACTTAAAGATTATGATAAAAACATAGAAAGAAGGAAAAATGATCTAAGTTGTATGTGTAATACCTTAATAGGTGTCAACAATGAATTGCTTAATTTTTTAAAAGATTCACTTACTGATTCAAAAAGTCATATAGATAAGATATTTGAGGATGAAGAATCTTTTGGTAAATTAGAGTTAGAAATATGTAGATTAAGTGATGAAAATGTGACTCTACATGTTGATGAGAATAATTTACGTTTATTAATTGATAGGGAAGATAGAGATGAATACTTAAAACGGTTAAACTTGAATAAAGAGATTACTTTAAAAATAGAAAATTCTTTCGATTATTTTAATAAATTAAGTGAAAAGAATGATGCATTTCTGCCTAAACTTGATAGTGCCTGGAATTGTCAACTGCATACTAGGATATATTTAGATAAATTTATAGACACATTCCCTTTAAAATGTCATCATACATACAAGCACGAGATAGATAGTTTAGAAGAGGGATTTCGTACTTATATTTCAATGGAGAATTTTTCACATCTATTTTATGATCATTTATTTAAGAATAAGAATACTCAAAAATTTTCTAAAAAGATAGATCTTAAATATTTGAATTTGTTAGTTGATGAATTGAAGGAGGTATTAGATAGATTAATAATACAAAAAATTAGAACATTATTTGATCGAACATTTATTAATCCAGATAATAAAATAGAATGGATGATAGCTTACATTATATGTGTACTTGAAACATATAGTTTTAAAAATGAATCTATGTTAAAAGATGTGAAAACTTGGTACGAGGGAAAATTTAAGAATCCAATTTTAGATATTATACATAAATCATTTTTACAAGAAAAAGAAGATATAAAAAAGTCCTCAGATTTATTTAAAGCTTATGTACAAACTAAATATAATGTTGATGTGAACAGTGAAAATATCAGATCAATGGTAAAAAAATTTCATAGTTCACTAAGTGAAGAGAAAATTAAGGAAACATTTAGTGCTATTGTATATTTATTATTGTGTAAGAAACAACTAGGTAAATATTTGAGCTTTCTAGAATTACTTAAATCAGAAGGTGAAAAGTCACGCATTAGTTCAATTGTACATATCCCAAAGGATAAATCTAGAGATTTAATAGCAACATTTATGGATATTCATGAAAGAAGTTATTTTTTTAACAATATGCATATTAAAGATATTAGTATGAATCAAGCAGTAGTAGACTTATGGAAAAGTGCAAAAAAGTTAGGCATCTTTAAAAATTTGGTAGATTCATTAAATAAGGAATTAATTAAATCAAAAAGTACATACTTTAGTTCTGGAAAAAGAGAATTAATAAACAAAGATGTAATTTTATTTTTACTTTATAGTATTAAAAGATGTGGATATATATGTCAAATATAAGTTAATTTTTTTTAAAGATTAACCAATAAATGATATTATTGAGATATTTTAAATAGCATTAGGAACTAATAATAAATAAGTATGTATTGTTTGTACATATAAGATATTAGATAATTAAAAGACGTTATTAATTTTTCTGTTTGAAATTTTGATTCATTAATTGCCTGTTTAATGACTTTGTTAGAGTATTAATTAATAAAAGATGTTATTAATTTTTTGTGATGCATAAAGTTAGTTTATCTGTTAGGAAAATACAAGTCGGTCATATACTGACGCTATGTAAAAAAAAAATATGTAGTTCTATTTTTTTTTATACATGTTTGTATTAATTTTTGTTTATTTTATTTTTATTTTAATTTTCACATATCTGATTTATTAATTGTCCATTTAATAACTTTGCTAAGATATTGATTTATTAATTGGTTATTTAATGACTTGGATAAAAGTAATGGATATCCAAGTCAATAAAGAGCAAGTTTAGGACTCCTTTATAATTTTGTATTATAGATTCTATTTTTATAATACAAAAAATTAATTAAATCACTTTAAGAAAAATAAAAGTCTATAAAAGTCAAATAATAATAAAAGCAATCCACTTGCTATCCTTTTCTTTTTCAATTTCTCTTCCAAAAAAAATACATTCTCCAAAAAAAAATAATAATAATAACAAATATTTTTTCTTTTTTTAAAAAAAAATAACAAAAGAAGATATAATATAATCATAACATATACATGTAAAAAAAATGGTAATGAAATACACTAAGATGATCAAAGTTCTAGTAACTTATTGCATGCAATGTATTCCTAGATAAAGGAATAATTATTTAAGTTATAAATAATTGTCTATTACTATGAAATTAACTACGAACATATATATATAAGTTTTATTAAGACTAACTTCAAACTGTACATTAAGAGCAATGAATTTATTCATTGGCCAATAATATAAATATTATGCATTATAAATACCAATATATATATAATAAAAATAAATATGTATATATAAATGTATATTCAATTATACATGCTCTTTATTAATTT
>NW_021628806.1:1076-1788 GCF_900005765.1 Plasmodium relictum | reverse complement strand
AGTTTATTAGTTATATATGTAGAAGTTAGCCATGTGCTAACGCTAGTTAAAAAAAAAATAAATATAAAGTTATTTTTTTTTGTTTTGTTTATTTTTATATTATATATATCTTGTAATTAAAAAAAGAAAATTAAAATTATATTTTTTTTGTTGTAATATTTGACGTTCGTTCGAATTAAAAAGAGAATTAAATATTGTTGCATGAAAAACTTAAAGAAACAAAAAGTATAATGTTTTTGGTTATATTCAATGTATATTTTAAAAAAAAATAACATTGAATAAATTAGAGTTTTGACTTCTGTTAATTGATATAAATTGTATGTATGTTTTTAATTAAAAGAATAAACTGATTCTTTGTAAATAAAAACTCCTTTATAACAGTTTAGCATATCTATTAAAAGATGCAGTAACATTTGAATCAAATTAAATATTATGCATCATAAGAAACTATTATATATATAATAAAAACAAGTATATATATATATATATTTAAAAAACGTATATTTATTTATGAATGCTCTTTATTAATTTGTTTGTTTAATACTCCAGCAAAGTCATCAAGCAAGCGATTAACAAACCAAGTATATACTATGTATTGGTGTATTTTTAACTCTAAAAAAATATACAAAATGCACAAAAATAAATAAATATTTTGAAAAGAAATACATACAAGTAAATAAGGGATAAATAAGATATTAGCTAATAAAAGATA
>NW_021628806.1:0-987 GCF_900005765.1 Plasmodium relictum | reverse complement strand
ATATATATATATATATATATGTAATCATTTTTTTTTTTTTGCGTCTATGTTTTTTTTGTTAAGTTTATTTTTGTTCATTTTAAAAAAAAAGGATTTATTATTTTTTTCATAAATAATGAAAGATTTAATAAAAAATTGTCTATACAATTTTTGCCAAATTTAATTGATTTTTAAACAATAAAAATTGTATTCGAAAATTTTATATGAAAAAAAAAAAAAATTTTGTTTTTGTTAACATTCAATATTTACATATTTTTGAAATTGTATTAATAACTATAATTTAATTTAATTTGTTTCTTTTAATTAAAATAATTTTATATAATAAATAATTTTAATGAAGATTTAAATTTTTAATAAAGGTGAAGTTATATTTTTATAAAAGTAAATAATTACCTCTAAAATAATTTCTCATTTATGTAGACTACATATTTAAAGTTTACATTTGATTTATTAATTAGTTATTTAATGTCTTTATAAATGTTGTGAATATCCATGTTAATAAAGAGCAAATTTTTAGACTCCTTTATAATTTTGTATAAAAGATTCTATATAATATAAAATTAATTAAATTACTTTTTAAAATTAAAGCCTATAATAAGTTGAATAAAAAATTAATTGGTGAAATTTTCTTTTTTTTTTTCTTATTTATTTTCTTTTCATCATAAAAATTTTCTCCTCAAAAAAAAGATTTTTTTAAAAAAAACGTGCAACAAAAATAAAAAAGACATTAATATAACTGTAACTGAAATATGTCTTGAAAACTTTCATTAAATACACCAAGTTGGTCAAAGTACTAATGATTTAGCTATTTATTAACCTTTTATAATGCATAAAGTTAGCATACTAGTTAGGAAAATTTAAATCAGCTATGCACTGGCGCTAGTTAAAAATATATATATATATATATATATAGCTGTATTTTTTTTTGTTTATTTTATTTTCATATATTTATAATTTTTAAAAAAAAAAGATTTGATTGTTTTTTTT
>NW_021628805.1:10972-11210 GCF_900005765.1 Plasmodium relictum | reverse complement strand
TCAGCATTAACAACTTTACTAACAACATTCAACCGTAGCATTTCGTCTACTTTTTGATGTAATATTGTCAACATTTCTTCACTTAATGGTCTAGGATTGTAACGACGAGCTTTTCCTTGTACTTTAATAGCAACTTTATATTTATCACTGGGTTTCATATTTTTATTTTCCCAAAGTTTAACACTTTCCTCCAATAAAATTTTCATTTTATCTTTATCTTTCTGATCACTTAAATCAA
>NW_021628805.1:10665-10962 GCF_900005765.1 Plasmodium relictum | reverse complement strand
TTTCATTTTATCTTTATCTTTCTGATCACTTAAATCAGATTTATCCATGAAATTTTGTATAACTTCTTGATTTGATTTTTCCACTTTTTCCTTTGTATCCTCAGCTTGAACCTCCATGACATATGCATGTTTTTCATCTTTATCTTGAATAATATATCCTAATTGTTTCATTATAGTCATGCTAAGTAAAATAAGTGGTTTACTTTCTTCAATAATAACGAACCTCATTTTAATTGTTTTGTTATTAGATAGCATTTTTACTACAACCTTTTTAGATTTTCTTGCATTATTACGAGT
>NW_021628805.1:10277-10373 GCF_900005765.1 Plasmodium relictum | reverse complement strand
ATATTCTTCGAACTCTTTTGCTGATTCATCTTGTTCACTAATCTTATGAACTCTATTCCGTTTTCTAGTAATGTCTTCATCACTTTCCTTAACTTG
>NW_021628805.1:9635-10082 GCF_900005765.1 Plasmodium relictum | reverse complement strand
TCTTCATTATCTCTTAATACCTTATTTTTACAGATTTTTGCTAAATGTCCTATAATATTACAATTTTCACACCTTTTTTTACGATGTATGCAATCTTTTTTAAAATTTCCATGTTCTCCACAACAAAAACATTTAATATGTGTTTTATTATCAATTTTATTGTATCTTCCAACATTTTCATGTTTCAAGACATACACTTTAACTTCATCCCTTTTCTTATTTCTCTTTCTTGGTGGCTTAATTCGTATTAGCTGCTCCTTGAGAGTACTGAAAGTCATATCACATGGGACTACATTAGGCATTTTTTCCTTAATTTCAGAAGGGACATAAAGCATAAGTATTTCCAAAAGTGTTCTCTTTGTTATTAAAGCATGTTCTTCCGTATATAAGCAACTTTTAGCATATATGGTACAGTCCGCAGTAAAAGAGTCAATAGACTCTCCTACG
>NW_021628805.1:9008-9625 GCF_900005765.1 Plasmodium relictum | reverse complement strand
GTTGATACAAATGATAAAGCTTCCATAAAAGTCTTGCCTATTGGGCAATCACCAGGTATCTGAATCATATTTTCTTTTGGGACACGTCTCCTAAAATATTTCCATAAATCATTTGTAGTAATACCATTGACCTCATTGAAGCATAGACAACTATTAGCATATATCAAACAGTCTTTGATAAATGAATTTGTAGCTTCCTTTAAACTTGATTCACGCTTGGCAGTTCCGAATTTTATTATCTGTTCTATTCGCTCATCATTGTCCGTAAAGATCTGCCTAGCTAGTTTAATTTTCAACTGCAACATATTCTTTATTTCTTCGTCTTCACACAATTTGGATATTTTTCTGGCATGAACTCTTGATAACAGTGATTCTAATATTAAACAGGTTTCAGTCTTTGTCAATCTTTGCATCCTTATCTTATTTTCGAATGTTTCAAACCATAAGAAATAATCATCTATTTCTTCCTCTTCAAATTCTGTTATTCCATCTGGAGTTTTGATTTTAGTAAAATCCTCAGTTTCCTTTACTTTAAATATATACGTTTCATTGAGATTTATTATATCTTCAAATGTCTCTAATCCAAGCCTTTTGATATCTTCTTTCATCTTTGGTTT
>NW_021628805.1:8883-8998 GCF_900005765.1 Plasmodium relictum | reverse complement strand
CTCAGTTTCCTTTACTTTAAATATATACGTTTCATTGAGATTTATTATATCTTCAAATGTCTCTAATCCAAGCCTTTTGATATCTTCTTTCATCTTGGACTTTGCTAATCCAATG
>NW_021628805.1:8401-8873 GCF_900005765.1 Plasmodium relictum | reverse complement strand
CTCAGTTTCCTTTACTTTAAATATATACGTTTCATTGAGATTTATTATATCTTCAAATGTCTCTAATCCAAGCCTTTTGATATCTTCTTTCATCTTGGGTTTTGCTAATCCAATGGGGTTCTGTTTGCGCTGGTTTCGATTTTCCTGCCGTTGTCGCCAATTGATTTATTAATTGCCCGTTTAATGACTTTGCTAGAGTATTAAACAAACAAATTAATAAAGAGCATGTATAACTATAAGTATACGTATATATATATATATTCGTTTTTATTATATATATATATACAGTTTTCTTATGATGCATAATATTTAATTGAAGTTAAATTTTACTGCATCTTTTAATAAACCTATTAACAGTTATAAATGAGTTTTTATTTACAAAGAATTAATATCTTATTTAATTCAAAACATAACAAATAATTATAACAATTTATTAAGTCAAAATTTTATGATATTCAATGTTATTTCAAAA
>NW_021628805.1:7110-8066 GCF_900005765.1 Plasmodium relictum | reverse complement strand
TATATAGGACTAGCGTCAGTGCATGGCTAACTTGTACGTATACAACTAGCAACTAGCTTAGCATGCTACAAAAGGTTAATAATACCTTTTATTAACCAGCTAGTTAACTACTTGTGCACTTACAAGTTAGCCATGTATTGACGCTAGTTAAAAAAAAAAAATAAAAATAAAGTTATTTTGTTTGTTTGTTTATTTATTTTTATATTAATCTTTGTAATTAAAAAAAAAATATAAATTAAAATTAATATTATTTTTTTTTTTTGGAAGATTAAATTTTTTTTGTTGTGTTTTTTGTTGATGTTGGTATTTTTAAAAATTAGATAAAGAATTAATGTTTACTTATTAAAACTTAAGAGATAAAAGAATAATGTTTATGTTATATTCAATGTATATTTTTGAAATAACATTGAATAATTTAAAGTTTTGATGTTATTAATTATTATAGTTTGTTTGTATGTTTTTAATTAAAAGAATAAATAATTCTTTGTAAATAAAAACTCATTTATAACAATTAATAGGTTTATTAAAAGATGCAGTAAAATTTAACTCAGATTTAATATTATGTATCTGATTTATTAATTGCCCGCTTAATGACTTTGCTAGAGTATTAAACAAACAAATTAATAAAGAGCATGTATAACTAAGTATACGTTTATACATATATATATATTCGTTTTTATTGTATATATATATATATAGTTTTTTTATGATACATACTATTTAATCTGAGTTAAATTTTACTGTCTCTTTTAATAGACTTACTAGTTGTTATAAATGAGTTTTTATTTACAAAGAATTACTTATTCTTTTAATTAAAAACATACAGATAAACTATAATAATTAATAAAGTCAAAAATTTATTTTATTCAATGTTATTTCAAAATATACATTGAATAATACATAAACATTTATTTTATCTCTTAAGTTTTAATAAGTTAACATTTCTTAATTTTTAA
>NW_021628805.1:4307-7000 GCF_900005765.1 Plasmodium relictum | reverse complement strand
AAAAAAAAAAAATAACTTTATTTTTTTTTTTTTTATTAACTAGCTTAGTGTACTACAAAAAGTTAATAACAAATTTTATTAACCAACGGGCAATTAATAAACCAAATAGATAAAGGGGATGATTTTATTTTCCAATTATTTAAAAATGAAACTGATATAAAGAAACTAGATATGTTTAAGAAGTATCTAGAAAAGTTAGCATTATATCGTATGAAGCAAAGAGAAAAGGCAAAAGAAAAATACCATAGAGATAAATACGAAATGATGAAGAAAAATTTATCAAGAAGAAGAATATAATTAATAAGTTAAGCCTGGAAAATTCTGAAAAGAAATTGAACAACAGAGAAGATGATATAGAAACAGAGAAAAAACAAATATCTGTAAACAGAGTTCAAAGGAATGAAGGTCATAAAAATCATTGTAAAAAGCTTAATTAAACTTCAAGATAAATGGGAAAATAATGGATGTATTACTTGATTCTGGAGCTTATTTGCGTACAATATCTGAAGATATGGCTAGAAAATTAGAAATACAATTCGATCTTAATGCCCATTCTTTTGAAGTTAGTGGAATAGCAAGTAAATCAAGGGAGAAAATGTCTGAAGAAGTTATAGTACAATCAAAATCTACCAAAAGGAAAGCCAAAGTGAGATTTGCAGTAGTCCATCAGAGGGATCTTTTATATTAATAAGCTATGATGTTATGCATGATTTAGGATTTTGCATCATAGAACAGAAAAATGTTGTCAATTATATTATGAAAGTAAAAATGAAACAGAATAAAGAGATGAGAGATATTGACCAAGTTATTATTCAACATTTAACTGATGGGAATGATTTAATTTCAAAGGAACATAAGGATAAATTACGTAAAGAACTTGAGCCTATGTCAGTATTATGTAGAAACAAAATTCTAGGAACCACCAATAAATACAAAATCCCAATTGATGTAAAGGAAAAGCAAAAAGGTTCAGACTAAGACCATTGAGTGAGGAAATGTTGGCTGAGTTACTGATTTATTAATGGCCCGTTTAATGACTTTGCTAGAGTATTAAAAAAACAAATTAATAAACCAATAATATAAAATAAATAAATTCATTTCTTATTTTTAATTACTATTTTAAATAATTTTTATTACAAAATATCATCTCTTATTTTTAAACTTAAATCATTCACATAAAAATCAGAGGAAAAAAAGTGTTAGAATATCTTATATATATTGGTAACCTTTGCACACAGTCTTTTTCATCATATTAAAAATTCTTAAATTCTATTTATTTTTATTATGAAATGTTTGCATATAAAAAAAAATAATAGCAAGAAATGAGGAAATGTACATAAGAAATAAGTTAGTCAAATCAGCATCAGAAACACAAGGAATAAAAGATAATTCTTTAAGAATAACCAATGTAAAAAGAAGTGCTGGCACAATAACATAAAGATACGAATTCACAATAATAGAACAAACAAATTCACCGGTTCCTTTATTTTTATTAACTATATTTTCATTTTTACTTTGATCGGGTATATCTATTTTTCCCTCTGTTTGTGTTAATGAAATATTTCTTGCTATTTTTTGTTGTACTTTGTTTTCTGGAATATTTTCTTTCTCCATTGCATCTAGCAAATTTACCTTTGATTCACTTTTATTTTCCTTTAATAGATGAGTAAAATCTGATAAAATTCTTTTAACTCTTAAATCTAGTGATCTCCCTAAGTTATATTCATTGCTGCAGAATTCACAGGTGCTCTAAAATTTATGTAAATATTAAAAAAAATATGGTTTTTTTATTAATGAAATTTTAATCAAAAAATAATAATATGGAATAACATAAGAATAAAATTGCTTTAATTTTTTTTATTATTTTACATTAATTGAATATTTTAGTATCAAAATCAAAAGGGTAAAAAAAAAATTTTTTAAAAAAAAGGATATATTTCTTTTCTGTGTTGTATAGCACATTTTTGGAATTAGTAAGTTTTCTCTATTAAAACTCTTAGCTGTATTTGTATTATGTTCAGAGTATCTAGTCATGTTGTAAATAGTACTTTTTTTTATTTTTTTTTATTTTTTTTTCTTTTATTTCTATAAGTTTATCTATTTTTATATGTAACTAGTATCATAAAATTTTAAATAAATGAAAGGAATGTTTAAATTTTAAAACAATGAACTATAAAGTGAGAAAAAAATTAAATATAAAAATAATCGATTCATAATAAACATAAATGTTATGGTAATATCATGCTTAGATTTTCAACATTTTATACTGCATGAATTTGAATAATTATATTTTTAAATGAAAAATATGATTCATTATATTTTTTTTTATAACAATTTAAAAATACAGTGATTATATATATATACAATCATAAGCGTTCACCTAAAGATTAAAAAAATAGAAATAAAAAATAAGTACATAAATTTTTTTCTTAAGTGGATTATGTTTTTATAAAAATTTCAAAAAAAAAAAAAAAGAATATTACAATAAAAAAAAAAAGAAAATAATTAGAAGAAAAAAATAATAATAATTAAAAATATATGTAATAAAAAGTAAATATATAAATTTCTAATAATTGAATAAATAATAATTCTAATTTAAGAAAAATATTATATAGAAAAAAATCAAAAATATGTAATGATAATATAGTCATATTAGGATATATTTTAATTTTAATTATGCTTAATTGCATGTT
>NW_021628805.1:1786-4186 GCF_900005765.1 Plasmodium relictum | reverse complement strand
AAAAAAAGAAAAAAAGAAAAAAAGAAAAAAAGAAAAAAAGAAAAAAAAAGAGAAAAAAAGAGAAAAAAAGAATTAAAAAAAAAAATAATATAAAAAATAAATATTATATAAGTCTATACATTTTATTACGATGATTAAAATCGTAATAACAAAAAGAAAAAATAAATTTTCATATCAATAAAGTGATAATATATATGTTAAAATTATTGTCCACATAATAATAGTAAATGTAGTTATGTAAATTATTTTAACATTAATTTATTATCACAAATAATAAAAATTTTAAATAAATTTAAAGAATTTAATATATAAAATTACAACTATAATAATCAAGAAAATAACAAAGATAATATTATATTTTGTTAAAAAAAAGAATGATATATATAATAATTGTAATTTAATATACATTATGATTAAAACAGAAAATGTAACTATAATATTGCTTCTAAATAATATACATTATTATGAATTTTTTTATTACTAATTTATTAATTGCCTCTATAATGACTTTGCTAGAGTGTTAAACAAACAAATTAATACAGAGAATATAAAACTAAATACACACTGATTTTTAGTGTATATATGCATTTTTATAATATACACAGAAATATTTATCATACATAACACTTAATTTAAACTGAGAAATTCTGTATTTCTTAACAGAAACATTTTTATCTTGACTAATATATACTTATTTACAAAAAATAAGTATATTTTTTTAATTTAGAAACTTACACAAATAATTGAGTTATAACATATAACAAAATTAAGTTCTAAGCTTTTCACTGTAATTTCGAAATATATAAATTGAACATAATACGAACATTATATTTTTGAATTATTAAAAAAAAAAAATTTTCTTATAATTATTTTTTATACATTAATTTTCTTATATTTCAACTAAAAATTAATTCTCTCTTCAATTAAAAAGCAACTCCAAAAAAAAAATTATTAAATCTTTTTTTTTCTTTTAACTAGAATAAGTGGATGGCTGACTTGTACTTTCATAACCAGTAAGATAAATATGTATATTTGATTTATCAATTGCCTGTATAATGACTTCGCTAGAGTATTGGACACACAAATTAATAAAGAGCATGCAAACTAAATATACGTTTTTATATATATTTATACTTTTTTTTTTACTATATATATAATGGATTCTTATAGTGAATTATATTTAATTTAAATTAAATTATATTGCATCATTTGATAGGCATGTTGAACTATTATAAATGAATTTTTATTTACAAAGAATCAGTATATTCTTTTAATTAAAGAGCAAACACAATTTATAAAAAATAACAAAAGTTAAAACTCTAATTTATTCAATGATATTTCAATATATATACATTGAATACAACTTAAACATTGTACTTTTTTTCTATATCCTTTCTTCTTTTTTTTTTTATATAAAAAAAAATAAAAAAAATTAATTCTCTTTTTAATTCGAACAAACGTCGAAAAAAAAAAAAAAAATAATTTTAATTTTTTTTTTTTTAATTAGAGTAGGCGTATGACTGGCTTCTATTTTCCTGATTGGTAACTCATTTTAATCTACAAAAGTTAATAACAATTTTTTTATTAACCATACTCCAGCACTTAGGGGAGGTAATAATATTACTTATATTTTGCTCTCTTTGACTTGTTTTATAACTTGTAATCCCTTTTGTATTTCTTTATTAATTTTTCTATTCCTATTATTCAAATATTCTAATTGTAAAAAATTATTTCTATTGCAAATATTGAAATAATCTTTTGGTTTTAATACACTCTTAGTATTTAATTTTGTCTTACGAAGATCAATTACTTGTATTAAGTTTCTCATTTATTTTTCATATATTTCATTAGTTTTATTACTTAATAGTTTTATCTTTGACAAAGGAATCTGTATTTCTTTGCCTCCATAATAAATGAGTATGATTTTTATATTCCCACTTTTGACATATGTTACTCTATGCGAGAACAATCAATGTGTTTTATGTTTTCCATTTTCACTACAATGCTTCATTTTATTTCTCTCATATTCGGATAATTCATAAGATATAATATCTCCCACTTTAATCTCTTTATTCTTAATTAAAGGTTTTTCCTTTATTTTAATTAAATTTTCCTTCGCATTTTTTTATCTATCGTTTAAATAAATAATCCTCATCTCTCTAGTTGTTTCTGGTGTTATTTTTGAAAAACCTAGACATATTGATTTATTAATTGGATATTCAAAATTTTGGGTAAAAATAATGAATATCCAAGTTAATAAAGAGCAAGTTTTAAGACTCCTTTATAATTTTGTATAATAGATTCTATTTTTATAATACAAAATTAATTAAATCATTTTAAGAAAATAAAATCAATCCACTTTATATCCTTTTCTTTTTCAATCTTTTTCCATAAAAATTC
>NW_021628805.1:167-1776 GCF_900005765.1 Plasmodium relictum | reverse complement strand
AAAATAAAATAAAATAAAATAAAATAAAATAAAAAAAGATCATTGTCGTTAAAAGGTTAAAAAAAAATGTTTCTTTCTAATATTATTTATTTATAAGAACAATATTTAAAATAATTAAAACAAGTTTTTAATAAATTATAATAATTTTTTGGAACTATGCATTTAAATATTTTGCCTTAAATTCAATAACAGTATATATGACTTTAAGGTAAATAATAATTTACAATGCAAGTGAATCACTTAAAGATTTATATCAAAAATTATGACATTAAGAAAATATAAAAATCTGATCAATAAAAGATGTCATTAACTTATTGTAATATATAAAGTTAGCTTACTAGTCAAGAAAGTACAAATAAGCCATGCAATGACACTAGTTAAAAAAAAAAAATATTTAAATTTTTTTTTTTTGTACGTTTTTTAATTCAAGAGAAAATAAATTTTTAATTGAAATACAAAAATTAATGTATGAAAAGTAACTTTAAAAAAAGTTTATTTCTTTTAATAAATAAAAAGTATAATTTTTGTGTTATGTTTGATTCAAATATTTCGAAATAACAGTAAAATAACTTAAAATTTAATTTTTCTAATTGTTATAAATTATTTTTTATTTTTCCAAATTAAAAGAATGTACTTATTCCTTATAAATAAGTTATAAATGAGCACAAATATTTATGACAATTAATAAATTAACTTCTAAGTTATTAATTGTTATTCAAAATATATATATATAAATCGAATATAACACCAAAATTATATTCTTCATTTATTAAAAGAAATAAAAATTTTTCTTATAATTACTTTTCATACATTAATTTTTATATTTCAATTAAAAATTTATTCTTTTTTGTATTCAAAAACATACAAAAAAAAAAAAATTAAAATATTTTTTCTTTTTTTTTAACTAGTGTCATTGCATGACTTACTTGTACTTTCCTGACTGGTAAATTTATTCCATTAAATCAGATTTATCAATAAAATTCTGCATAATTTCTTAATTTTTTCATTTTCTCTTCTACTTTTTTAGCTTTCACTTCCATGATATATGCAGAATTTATCTTATCTTTCTTAACATAATATCCTAATATATTCATTATCAAAACACTAATTAAAATAAGTAATATATTTTTATTAATTATCACAGACTTCGTTCTAATATTTCGGTTTGTATATATATATATATATTAATCACGAACTCTTTATATTTTCCTACATTATTACAAGTGAATACTCCAGAGATTGAAATTGTTGAAATTTTTAAGTCTAGTTCTATGTTTAATTCTTTTGCAGATCATGCTCATATTACATATAATTCCTGTTCACTTTCTGATAAAATATATGCTTTTCTTCTATTTATTTCGACCAATCGCTATGAATTTAGAGCAAATCCTTTAGTACTCTCAAAATATTCAATTTTATTAAAAGAAGATATGTGATTTATTAATTGCCCGTTTAATGACTTTGCTAGAGTATTAAACAAACAAATTAATAAAGAGCATGTATAACTAAGTATACGTTTATATATATATATATTAGTTTTTATTATATATATATATACAGTTTTCTTATGATGCATAATATTTAATTGAAGTTAAATTTTACTGCATCC
>NW_021628805.1:0-157 GCF_900005765.1 Plasmodium relictum | reverse complement strand
TTTCTTATGATGCATAATATTTAATTGAAGTTAAATTTTACTGCATCTTTTAATAAACAAAACATACAAATAATTTATAACAATTTATTTTTTTTTTTGATATCTTCTTTTAATTAAAAACATACAAATAATTTATAACAATTTATTAAGTCAAAAT
>NW_021628803.1:17928-19243 GCF_900005765.1 Plasmodium relictum | reverse complement strand
ATATATATATAAACGTATACTTAGTTATACATGCTCTTTATTAATTTGTTTGTTTAATACTCTAGCAAAGTCATTAAACGGGCAATTAATAAATCAATAATCCTAGCACATGCTAAAACTGTTATTAATCGAACAATTAAGCATTATATTAAACACCTTGATTATTTTTACAAATTAGAAACAGCAAATTTAAAAAGAAAAGTTAAAAAAAAATATATATCTAATTATTACTTATAATAAACATATTTTATAAATTCTTTTCAAAATATACACTGGTCTTTTGTTATAAAGAAATATAAAAATTAAAAGAAAACTATAAATTAATAATGTATACTAAATTGCACACTATATTACTAAAAATATTAAAAAAATATAAATACAAATATGTATATTTATTACTAAAATGTATATCTGGTTAATAAAATATGTTATTAACCTTTTGTAGTACACTAAGCTAGTTTACTAGTCATGTATGCACAAGTTAGCCATGCATTGATGCTAGTTAAAAAAAAAAAATATAAAGTTATTTTTTTTTGTTTGTTATTTTATTTATATACATCTTAATTATTTTTTTTTTTTTTTTTGGGTTGTTGGATGTTTGTTTTTCTAATTAAATAAAGAATTAACTTTTACTTATAAAAACTTAAGATGTAAAACAAATAATGTTTATTTTATATTCAATGTATATTTTTGAAATAACATTGAATCAAATAAATTCTTGATTTTATTAATTGTTATAATTTTGTTGTATGTTTTTAATTAAAAAAAGATACTAATTCTTTGTAAATAAAAACTCATTTATAACAATTAATAGGTCTATTAAAAAATGAAGTAAAATTTAATTCTGATTAAATATTATGCATCATAGGAAAACATTATATATATATAATAAAAAAGAATATATATATATATACATAAACGTACACTTAGTTATACAAACTCTTTATTAATTTGTTTGTTTAATACTCTAGCAAAGTCATTAAACGGCCAATTAATAAAACACCAGCTTAATGACGTTGTTAGAGTATTAAACAAACAAATTAATAAAGAGTATTTATGACTGAGTAAAATTTTATTACTCTTTTAATAGCCTTATTAATTGTTATAAATGAGTTTTTAATTATAAAGAATTACTTATTCTTTTAATTAAAAACATATATACATACAAACTATAACAATTAATAAAGTCCAAACTTTATATTATTCAATGTTATTTCAAAATATAACATTGATTATAACAAAACATTATTAATTTTATCTTTTTAATTTTATAAAAGATAATTAAATTTTTGTATTCTTAAAAATTTTCCACCAA
>NW_021628803.1:17215-17824 GCF_900005765.1 Plasmodium relictum | reverse complement strand
TTTTTTTTTTTTTTATTAGTGTCAGTACACATTAGTTTGTATATACACATACACTAAACTAGCTTAGTGTACTACAAAATTTATAATATCCTTTGTTACTCAGTGCATGAGTACTTGTATATACATATACAGTAACCTAGCATATTGTACTGAAAAAGGTTAATAATAGCTTTTATTAACCAGAGGGCTATTTAGAAATATTATATGTGTTATGTTAAAAATATACAGTATTAATAATTGGTTAATAAAAAAATAGTTGTTATCCTTTTGTAAAAATAAAATGAGCTACCAGTCAGGAAAAATTAAGTCAGCCATGCACTGATGCTAGTTAAAAAAAAAAAAATTAAAATTATTTTTTTTTTTTTGGGGGATTGTTGCTGGTTGACTTTTGTTTGAATTTAAAATGAGAATTAATTTTTTGTTACATGGAAAACTTAATAAAAGTATAATATTTATGTGGTATTCCATATATATGTATATTGAAATAACATTGAATAAATATAGTTATAACTTTTTTTATTTGTTAAAAAAATTGTATGTGCTTTTAATTAAAAGAATATATTAATTCTTTGTAAATAAAAACTAATTTATAATAGTTTAACATTTCGG
>NW_021628803.1:15871-17123 GCF_900005765.1 Plasmodium relictum | reverse complement strand
ATATATATATATATATACGTATATTTAGTTATACGTACTTTTTATTAATTGATTTGTTCAATACTTAGTTAATAAAAGTACGTATATTAGCTTTTTTATATAATATCTAGCTAAAATAACAATGAAGAAATTTAGCTTCGCACACAGTGTTATCAATGTCAATCATGCATTTTTATATAAATAAAAAAAAAAAATTCTTTAAAATTAATCTTTTTTTAACATTTTGGTTTCTCAAAGAAAAATATTATTTTTAATTTTTTTTAATTCATTTTTAATTTTTAGAGAACAAAATAAAGAAGTTTTAAGAATACATAAATTTAACTAAAAGACATTATCTTTAATCAAAGATATGATATATATATGTATGTTTATATAAGAAATTTATTACATGATAAATAAATGTTAACTATCGAAAACTTATAAATTATTAAATAATTAAACACTTTATCATCTTTATGCAACTTCACTAAAAAGGAAAAGCATAAACTAATAAAAGTATTAAACATTATAAAAATGTTCTTTATTGTGTTGTTCATTCAATACCTTAGCAAAGTCATTAATTGAGCAATTAATAAATCAATATTGCTTGGTTTTATTTAATTTTTATGTATTAAAAATAGTTTAATTTTAAATTAAATTTATTATTTGTTGTAATTAAATTACTCTACATAATTATAATTTAATGGAGGATTTAAATTTTTAATAAAAATAAGGTGTACATTTGTTAAAATAAATATATTTGAATCAATAAAAAGCTACTTAAATATTATGTTAATAAATTTATTCATTTATAAAGAAAAAATAAGTATAATTACTTATGCATGCTCGTTATTAATTTGTTTGGCCAGTGCTATAGCGAAGTAAATGAATGAGAAATTAATAAATCAATGAATGCCTAAAACATTGAACATAAATTAATAGATTAGTAATGTAATTCATAAAAAATACGCATTAATTACAAAAATATTTTTATAATAAACAAAATTAGAAAATATTGCTCTACATTCCACATATTAAATTGTCGATTAATACTTTAAAAAAATCATTGAAAGTACATCTAATAAATCAAATTCATGATAGCATTTAAGATGCCATTAATCTTACACTACATATTTTTTTTAGTTTGTAATAATTTTAATTAGAAATATTATTTAAAATTTATTTTTATATTTTATTTCGATTCGTTCCTGTATTAAAATAATTGAAATTATTAGAAGAGATATACTAACAAACACCAAATCAAGATTTGGTA
>NW_021628803.1:15473-15721 GCF_900005765.1 Plasmodium relictum | reverse complement strand
TTCATCTTTTGCCTCTATTTCATTTCCTTGTTCTATATCTTTTTTATCTTCTTGTTCTATATATATTTCATTTTCTTGTTTTATATCCATTTTCTTTCCTATTTTGTTTGGATCGTTTCTTTGTTCTAAATTGGTTTTTGTTATTCCCATATCACAAAGTTTTGGTTTTTTGCTTGTTTCTTTTATTATATCTTTTTGTGCTAAAAATCTTTTAACCCCTAAATTTAATGTTTTTTTTAAGTCATTTT
>NW_021628803.1:13333-15336 GCF_900005765.1 Plasmodium relictum | reverse complement strand
AAAAAAAATAAATACTAATAACAAAAAAATATAAATATTTTTAAGTATTATTATTATCCTACATTATTAGAACATGGTAATATCAAAATTAAAAGGACAAATATAAAAAGTTTTATAAGAAATTTTAATATATTTTTTTTCTCCCTGTTACTATGCATTTGTTTTAAAGTATATATATCTGTAGCAGTAAAGCCTTTAGATATATAGGAATAGTATTTACTATGGACCCTAATATTAGGAATGAGGATAAAATTACTTTTCCTGTTCATTCTTTTTTTTTTTTGAATTAAAATAATTTTTTAAAAAATAAATTTTCATTTATTATATTTTTTTTTTATGAAAAAAAGAAAACATTCAAAAAATAATTTTATATATGTATATCTATGAATTACGTTAATATGTCATGGATAACAAAAATAGTATAACAAGATATGTTAAAGATATTACGTTTTCATAAAATTTAATGTGTTCATTTTATGTTATTCTATAACAATACATATTAAAACATGAATGATTGCGTTAATTTAAATTTCAATAAACTTCCAAATCCTGTAAAAAAAATTTTAACAGTAAATTTAATAAACCAGTATCCTCATTGATATTAAATTTTATTTTGTATGAATATATTTTCTTTTTTTAGTTATAATTGATTTTTTTTATTATGGTAATATGCATAAATATATATTAGTAACTTTTGTTGATCTTTTCTTTATTTTTGTTGAATTATTATCATTTCCTTTTGAAAAAATATGTATTCGCATGTGCTCAATTTTATATTAAATCACAATTTTTTGTCATAATTAAAATGAAAATGTGCAGTAAAATCTTTATGTTATCATTAATAAAAAATTTAAATTATTATTTAATATATATTTAATTTGTATTTCATAATATTTGTCTTCTTTATAATTTTTATTACTAAATTGGAATTATAGCAATTTTTATAGTTTTTATTAAATCTTATATTCTTCTTATTTTTTTTTTTCTCATTTTTTCTGTTTTTTTTTCAGGAATTTTTATTATAATATAATAATTTTTATCTAAAAATATGAATGCATGCATAAATTTTATTACAATTTTGTTTCTTGCTATAAGTAAACATTATTTTATTATGCATAATTATAATGCTAAATTATAACAAAAAATAAAACTATAATCGATTATATCTATTATCAAATAAAAAATATTATCAATTATGTTATCTTTAAAATTTATTTAATATTGCGCATCTTAAAAATATACAGAATTAATATCATCACATTTGTAATCTAAATTATAAATTAATTATTTTTATATTTTCTGCTTTTCTTTTCTGTTATTAGAATTAATAATATGTAAATGTACTAAGTGTAAAAATACTTTAAAGTCGTTAGCATTGCTTATTGCATGAATATTATTCTTAATTTATTCTTCTCTTAAAATTTTATTATTTAAATATCATCTCCTTTTTTTTTAAGAAAATAAAAAATTATCAATACTTGAAATTTTTGTTTTATAAAAAATTATTAAAAAATATACCTAATTTATAATAATAAGTATTTAATATGTACACATGATTTACTAATTGTCATCAAATGACTTGGATATAGTACTGAGAAAACAAATTAAAGAAGAGGATGTAAAGATATCTTTACTGATTTTAATTATTGTAAAAATATATTTGTGCTATTAATACGTAAAATTTATATATATAATTTACATAACTATGTAATTATTATATTAGATAAATTTATTTACTCTAATAAAATTACACCCTTATTTTTTTTTATTAAAAATTTAAATTCCCGTTAAGATTTGTAATTGCATAAAATAATTAATTAAAACAAGCAAATCAATTTAATTATAGTTATTAATTTCATTTTAAAAATATGTAAAAATTAAATATTATTAAAGAACGATTATTTTTTTGCTTTTCTTTTTAATTTAGGATTTAATATTTTTTATTGTTTAGAAATTATTTTGATTTGACAATAAAAATTTTACAAAAAAATATTCATTAAAAA
>NW_021628803.1:11964-13243 GCF_900005765.1 Plasmodium relictum | reverse complement strand
AAAAAAAAAAAAAAAATTGTTATACATTTTTTTTTAGATAGTGAATGCATGATTAATTCTCTATCTTCTTTATGAAAAACTATTGTTATAAAAAGGTTAGCAATATCTTTTATTAACCAAAGCCTATGATGCTTAATGAGGCAATATCATATAAGTTAGATTTTGATAACGCTTGATGCTTACCTGATTTAGATAGTTCTTTACTAATTAAATGGAAAACTAAACAATTTGTAACATATTCTTCAATATGTTGACTAATATTAAGTCACTAAAAGTGTCTTTTAATTTTACTTAAAAACTTATTTGATTTTTTTATCAATTGCCCATTAAAAGACTTAGATAGAGTATTGAACAAACAAATTAATAAAAAGCATGCATAACTATACGGATTTATATATATTCGTTTTTATTATATATTTATATAATGCTCTCTTATGACGCATAATATTTAACTTGAATTAAATTATACTGTATCGTTTAACAGACATGTTCAATGTTGTAAATGAGTTTTTATTTACAAAGAATAAGTATATTCTTTTAATTAAAAATACACATTAAATTTATAACAAATGACAAAAATTAAACTCTGATTTATTCAATGTTATTTCAAAATATCCACATTGAATATAACATAAACACTATACTTTTTCATATATTAAGTTTTTATATAAGTAAAAACTAATTCTCTTTTTTAATCGAACAAACATCAACCAACAACTTCTCTCAAAAAAAAAAAATAGTTTTAATTTTTTTTTTTAAACTACAAAGATGTATAAAAATAAAATAAACAAAAAAAAGATAACTTTATATATTTTTTTTCTTTTTTTTTACCTAGCTTCAGTGCATGGCTGACTTGCATTTTCCTGACTAGTAGCTCATTTTATTTTACAAAAAATTAATAACAATTTTTTTATTAATCAATTATGTAAAATCTTTAATACAAAAATATAAAGGAGTCCTAAAATTTGCTCTTTATTAGTATGGATATTCATCACATTTATAAAGTCATTGAATAACTAATAAATAAATCAAATGTAAATTTTAAATATATATTTTACATAAATAAGAAATTATTATTCTAGAGACAATTATTTACTTTAATAAAAATATAACTTTATCTTTATTAAAAATATAAATCTTCATTAAAATTATTGATTATATAAAAATATTTTAATTAAAACAAACAAATAAAATTAAATTATAGTTATTAATACCATTTCAAAAATATGTAAATATTTAGTGTTAGTAAAAATATCCCTTTTTTTTTTATAAAAATTTC
>NW_021628803.1:10383-11857 GCF_900005765.1 Plasmodium relictum | reverse complement strand
AAAAAAAAAAATAAATCTTTTTTTTTTTTAAAAATGGATAAAAGTAAACTAAGCAAAATCAATATAGACATAAAAAAAAGAATGATTATATATTTTTTTTTTTTAAAACTAGCTAATGTATTTCTAACTCTCAATTTTTCGTATGAATAATTATTAATATATAAAAGTTTAATAATATATTTTATTAACCAATATATTATTTACCACTTATTTACTTGTACGTATTTCTCTTAATTTTATTATATATTTTTGTATATTTTGTATATTTTTTTAGAGTTAAAAATACACCAATACATAGTATATTCTACACTAGAATTTATAATATTGTAATAATCATTTTTTAAATCATCTGAATTATTTTCATCTCTATTTCTTCATCATCTTTGCCCTTTTTCATTGACTTTTCTAGTTTATTATATTTATTCCATTTCTTTAAAATATTTCTTTGTTTTTCTTGCCATTTTTTCTGAACCATTTGCGTTTTTATAATAGGATTTATTATTTCTTCTATTTTATCCGTTGTTTTTATTATATGTTTCATTTCCTCTTTCCAATCCAACTTCAATTCTTGATACCAATCCTCTTTTTTCCAACATTCCCATTGTTTTATCTTCTTTTCTATAATAAAATTCATTTGTCTCTCTTTTTCTACTTCATCCACTTCTTTATTTCCTGTTTCTTTTTCACACAATCTTTCATTTTCTTTATTTTGTTCTATATATGACCTAAGAAAATCATTTCTCATAGACTCTAATTCTTCTTTCTTACACTGATCTAATACTGCCATATGTATCTCTATGCATATATGAGATATTAAAGTTTTCTTCTTTGTTTTCTTGTCTACTTCTTCCTTTATTATTACTCCTCTTTTCTTCTTATCTGAATTTTTTTTTTTTTCTTCTATGTTCTCTTCGTTTTCTTTTATTACGCATTGGTCTTCTTCCTTCTCACATTCCTCTAGCAGCTTATTAAACCACACTTCCTTGTCATATCTCATAAATAATTCTTTTTGTTTCTCAATCCATTGTTTCCATAATTCTTTTTCTCTTTCTATCTCATTTGATCTATCCATGACTTCTACTTTGTCTATTGTTTTCATACCTATTTTTTCCTCTTTTTTCCATTCTTCCTTCAAATTATTAAACCATTCTTCCTTTTTCCATTTTTCCAACATTCTTTTTTGTCTTTTTATCCATTTCTCCGATAATAACTTTTGTTTTTCTAATGCTACATTACTGCTTTCTTCTTCTTTTTTCATTACGACTTCTTTGTCTGCTACATCTTCAATTGGTCTTTCATTTTTTAACCACTCATTCAAGCAAATTTCTAAAAATTCTCCTCTATATAATCCCCACTCTTCTTGCTTACAGTCCTCTATTATTAGCATATGTATTTCTATCATAGTTTTCCTCTTCGGTTTTTTTTTCAATGTCATATAATTACCCTTTTTCTTCACCTCTATCTGCTCTTCCAT
>NW_021628803.1:10092-10373 GCF_900005765.1 Plasmodium relictum | reverse complement strand
AAGGGTTAATAATATTTTTTATTAATAACTAGTTCTCTAAAAAGTAATTGGAATAATTAATAAATAAATTAAAAAGCCATTAAGATATAGTGTACACACTACACTAGGTTTTATAGTATTGTAATATCCCATTCTTTTAAACCGTTTTCATCATTTTCGTCTTCTATTGTTTCTTTATCTTTGTTCTTCTTCATCGACCTTTCATTTTTGTTTTGTTTGTTTCGTTTTTTTAAAATATTTCTTTGCCTTTCTTGCCACTTTTTCTCAATTATTTGTGTTTC
>NW_021628803.1:9509-9928 GCF_900005765.1 Plasmodium relictum | reverse complement strand
TTTTTTCTTCTCTATCATAATATTCATTTCTTTTTCTTTTTCTATTTCATCTACTTTCTTACTTCCCATTTTTTGTTCACATGATCCTTCACGTTCTTTCTTTTGTTGTATGTACGATTTAAGAAACTCATTTTCCATGGATTCTATCTCTTCCTTTTTACATTGGTCTAGTACCATCATATATATATCTGCACACATATTTGATATTAATCTTTCCTTCTTTATCTTCTTATTTACTTCCTTCTTTATATCTACTATTGCTGCTTCTCTTATTTCATTTTCTAAGTTATTTTTTTTTTCCTTTACAGCCTCCTCTATTTCTTCTTTTATAAATTCATGTTCTTCTTTTTCATATTCTTCTAACAACTCTGTGAACCATCTCTCTTTATAATATTCCATAAATATCTCCCTTTGTCTCT
>NW_021628803.1:8713-9389 GCF_900005765.1 Plasmodium relictum | reverse complement strand
CATACTTTTTTTCCTCCTTTCTCCATTCTTCTTTCAAGTTTTTAAACCATTCTTCCTTTTCCCATTTTTCTAATAGCCTTCTTTGTCTTTCTATCCATTTCTTCGACAACATCTTCTGTTTTTCTAATTCTACATTATTGCTTTCCTTTTCTCCTCTCAGCGTGACTTCTTTGTCCATTACTTCTTCAATTAATTCTTCATTTTTTAACCATTCATTCAAACAAATTTCCAAAAATTCCACTCTGTTTAATTCCCACTCCTCTTTTTTACAATCCTGTATTATCATCATATGTATTTCGATTATAGTCTTTCTCTTCGGCTTCTTTTTCAATGCCATATAATTATTTTTTTTTTTTACTTCTTCTACCTTTCTTTCTGCATGTTTCTTTTTTTTTTCTTTTTTTTCCTCTAATTGTACGTATTCTTTTTTTTTTTTTTCCTTGCCAATTTCATCTTCTTTTATATTTTTTTCTACTACAATAATTTCATCTCCTTTTCCATTGAATTCTTTATTATCGTATTCGTCCATGAACGTCATAAAGGATTCATTTTTATTTTCATTCTCTAACTTCTTATGTATCTCTTCCCAATGTTTCTTCCATATAATCTTTTGCTTTTGTAACATGGGATTTTCAATTATTTCTTTATCAACTCCTAATAAGTTTTCTTTATTCAC
>NW_021628803.1:3969-8703 GCF_900005765.1 Plasmodium relictum | reverse complement strand
TAATCTTTTGCTTTTGTAACATGGGATTTTCAATTCTTTCTTCATTAACTCTTAATAAGTTTTCTTTATTCACTTCTTCCATATATTTCCTTTCATTATTCATCCATTCCTGCTTCAATTCAATAAAACATTTTTCTTTTTTAAATTTCTCCAATTCCTCTTTTTTTTTTTTTAATGTAATGTTTTTCATTATTTCTTCTTCTATTTCTAATAGTTCTTTTTCATTTGAATTATCCTGTAATTTTAATTCTCCTATGCATATTTTAAAAAATTCTTTTTTGTTCCTTATCCATTCCTCTTTTTTGCATTCATCTAATACCATCATGTGTATCTCTATCTTTAATCTAGATAATAATTCATTTTTGTTTGAATCCTTAAATGCTTTATCCTTCTCCTCTATATCTATTCTTATTTTTTCTCTATATATTGCTTCCACATTTTTTTTCATTTCTTCTTCTGTTTCATATTCTACTAACAATTGTTTTAACAATTCTTCGTCATCAAAAGTATGCAACTTATTTTGCTTTTGTATCCATTTCTTCCATATTATTTTTTGTTTCTCTAGCATGGGGTTAATTGTTCCCTTTTTTGTGCCTTTCATCATCTCTTCTTTTTCTATTAATTCTATAGATTCATTTACCTCTTTTTTCCATTCTTTCTTCAAATTTTTAAACCAAGGTTCCTTTTTCCATTTTTCTATCAACTTACTATTCCATTCTGTCCATATTTTCCATAAAGGCTTTTCTTCCAAAAAAATACTAGTAATTTTTTCTTGATCTGTTTCCACTAGCATGTCTCTGTTAATTACATTCGGATATATATCTTTTTCTTTGAATTCTTCTAAACAAATGTTTAGAAATTCTCTTCTATTCAATTCCCACTCCTCTTTTTGACACTCCTCTAATATTATCATATGTATTTCAATTACAGTCTTCCATTTCCATATTTTCCTTTTTCCTACAACATTTCTTTTTGCTTCTATATTTCCTTCATTTTGTTCTATTTTTTCACTTTTTTCCTTATTTTCATTTTCACTAGAATCTTCTTTGCAATATGTTTCATTATGTTCTTCTACTTTTTCTTTATGTTCAATATTTTTTGATTCTTCTTTTCCATATCTTTCATCTTGTTCTACATCTTCTATTTCTTCTTTATGTTCATTTTCTTTAGATTTTTCCTTTCCAAATATTTCATTTTGCACTAATTTTTCTATTTTTTCTTTATGTTCAATTTTTTTGGATTCTCCTCTTTCATATTTTTCATCTTGTTCTACTTCTATTTTTTCATTTGTTCCTTTATGTTCAATTTTTTTGGATTCTCCTCTTCCATATCTCTCATTTTGCTCTACTTCTATTTTTTCACTTTTTCCCTTATGTTCAATTTTTTTAGATTCTTCTCTTTCATATCTTTCATTTTGTTCTATATTTTCTATTTTTTCTTTATGTTCATTTTCTTTAAGTTTTTGGTCATATCTTTCATTTACATTAATTTCTTTTTCTAATGTAATTTCACATATAAAGTTATTTGTCTTGTTATATGTTCCAAGGTTTTTCATATTACTTTCTAATTTTTCATAGGGGAATTCTGGAAATCTTGATGCTCTATGTATCTGTATTTTTTTCCTTTTTTTCTGTTTTTTTTTTTTCCTTGATTTTCTATTACCAAGCCATGATCCAATGGGAGTACACTATTATATTAATAGAAAATTTAAAATTAGTAAAATATATTTTTTTTTATTCTAATTATATTTTAAGTGAAATAAAAAAGTAAAATGAATACAAAATATTTGCTTATTTATATGATAATTTGGTCTTACTTTATATAAAAAGATCAAAAGAATAAGAATTCCAAAAAGTGATCCGAATCCAATTGAAAGAGGAATAATAACAGGTGTAGTTGTAATACCAGGCGTAGTTCCTGTAGGCTTAGTTATGACAGAATTAGTTGGGGATATATTTTTATAATCTATACTTTCAACAGGTGAAGGCAGAGTAGGTGAAATGCTATTCGTGTTATTTAACGCATTATTATTTATGTAACCTACAGCTATATTAGAGCTAACACTATGATCAGACAAAATAGAAGCATTTAAAGTAGAAATAATAGTAGTAGATGCAGATACAGGTGCTGATGTAGATATAGATACATTTGAAGGTGATGATGCAGATTTTTGTTGAGATAAAATAACTGGTGAAGGTGAGAGTGGAGGTTTAAATGTACTTAAAGATAGGGACTTGGGGTTTTTTGTATCTATGCTTGTAGTTGCAGATATTATAGGTTTGATGGTATCCGCATTTAAATTCTTAGAAATTGAAGTTCTGTTACATGGGTGTCCGGGCCTCTCTTTTATTACGTCAATTATATGTGCTTCAATTTGAGACCATGCGTCACTACATTTGTACTTAGACTCTCCTTGAACATTTAGTGAATCACATTTTTCATCCATAAACTCTTGTTTTTTTTTATCTGCATAGGTATTGAAGTCTTCACAAATATCTCTTCTTTTATCCGAATCTTTTTCTATATAAGCATCATTAAGTTTAAAATCAATCTGACTAGTAACATTTTTCTTCCAATTGTCATATTGAAGTCCATATGTTGAAGTATTTCTAGTTTTTCTTTTCCTGAATTCTTTTTTAGCACTCATTCAATTATGAATTGTAATTATACATGTATATATTATTTAGTTTAAATAAATGATTTAATAAAATAAATATATGTATTCATAAAATCTCTCAAATGCTAATTTTATACTATATTAAAAAAATACTATAGCATTAAAATTATATCAACAAAAATGATAATATTAGTGAAAATTGTAAAATTATTTTTCTTTTTGTATAGAATTCTTTTAAATTTTTTACATTTAAATTAGATAAATTTGTTAATGTATTAATTCTTTTAATGATTATTATAATATCATTAATTATACTAACATGTTTTATATTAAATTGTTATATTTTCTAAAAATAAATATTTCATAATAAAAAGTTGTATATAATATATTTTTCAGGGTAATTTACAACAGTAAAGTTATATTTAGGTGAAATTAATATTTCTTAGAAGATAATAAAATAATAATTTAAATAATTGCACATTATATAAAATAAAAATTAATAAAATTATAAGGAAAATAAGTTATTTTAGAAAATTATTATATACAAATGCATTTTATTTATTTTTTGTTACTTTACACTACTGAGTAAACTGCTTTTAATACAGATATATAAATTATTGTTTTTAAGCGAATCTAATATTTTTTTCTCACTTTCTACTTTGTCACGAATAATTTCTCGATTAAATATGTTTATATATGATTAAAGAAAAATATTTTTTTGTGAAAAAGATATTTTTTTCTAGAAATATTAAATTAAATTATCACAATTTCGTTAGTTTAATTTGCCTTTTATAATGACATATAAGGAATTAAAGATTTTGAATTTAAATATATAACTTTAAGTTTAATTTTAAAAAATACTGTAAAAAAAATTATATAATTCATAATGACTTTTTTTTTTTTTTAACTATTTAGTGGTTAATTATTTCTATAGTTAACTTATATTCATTACTTTATTTCAATATTATATGAGATTCCCTCTATTTTCTACTATAATTTTATGATAAATTTTTCATTTTTAGAATATTAAAATTCTTAAATCATAAAACATGTTTTTTTAATTATTAACATAATTTTATGTATGCATAAATTGGAGAAGCACTGAATGTAGAACATTTTGAAATATGAAATTTTTTTAAAATAAGAATAAATTAATAAAATTAAAAAAGGAAGAAGAAAAAAAAGAAATTTTATATTTTGAAGAAAAAAATAAAAATATGGTTGCATGCTATGTATTAGCAGAACATAGAAAAAGTACAGATATTATCCCAATTAAGCTCCAAAAAAAGAAAAAACAATTTTAAGATGCTTCTTTTTTTCGTAGTTATAATTTTTATTAGGATATTGATTTATTAAAAGCACACTCAATGACTTTGCCAGAGTATTGGACAAACAAATTAATAAAGAGTATGTATAACTAAATATAAGGATTTTTATATGTATATATATTTACTTTATTATATATATAACAGCTTTTTATGATACATACTATTTAACTTGAATTAAATTATACTGCATCGTTTAACAAACATGGTTACTGTTATAAATGAATTTTTATTTACAAAGAATAAGTATATTCTTTTAATTAAAAACACACATAACATTTATACCAAATAACAAAAATTAAAACTTTGACCTATTCAATGTTATTTCAAAATATATGCATTGGATATAATATAAACATTATTATACTTTTTCATATATTAAGTTTTTATGTAAGTAAAAATTATTTCTCTTTTTTAATTCAAATAAACGTCAACCTATAAAAAAAAAATTAATTTTATTTTTTTTTTTTTCTTTTATTACAAAGATGTATATAAATAAAATAAATAAAAAAAAAAATAACTTTATATATTTTTTTTTTTTAATTAGCGTCAGTGCATGGCTGACTTATTTTTTCCTGACTAATAGTCCATTTTATTTTACAAAAGGTTAATAACAATTTTCTTTATTAATCAGATATATAGAAAAAGAAATCTTATAAAAAATTGAAATTTATTTATTTTTTTATATTTAACTTATTTCTGTTTTTAAAAAATATACAATAATATCACTTCATTTAAAAAAAGGGAATGATAAAATGATAAAATAATAATTTATATATTTTTTTTAAGATA
>NW_021628803.1:3502-3835 GCF_900005765.1 Plasmodium relictum | reverse complement strand
TTTAGGAACTTTTGAGATAAAAATTCTTGCTGCAAAATCAAATTAATTTTTTTTTAATAATAAAAAAAAAAAATTAAATTCGAAATTCAAAAGAAAAAAAAAAGGATTTTGTTTTTAATATTTTCTAATTTTTATGCGTTTTTGAATGATTTTTAATAATTATAATTTAAATTTATTTGTTTTAATTGTTTTCACATAATAAATGGTATTAATAGGAATTTATAAATTTTATAAAATGAAGGTGTATTTTTATTAAAGTAGATAGATTCCTATAGAATAATAATTTCTCAATTACGGAAATCATATATATGGTTAACAAAAAATTATCATTAA
>NW_021628803.1:679-3361 GCF_900005765.1 Plasmodium relictum | reverse complement strand
TTATTTTTTTTTATATATACATCTCTGTGATTTAAAAAAAAAAAAAATCAAATCATTTTTTTTTTTTTTGGAGTTGTCGGTTGGCGTTTGTTCGAATTAAAGAAGAGAATTTGTTTTTACTTACATAAAAACTTAATATATGAAAAAGTATAGTGTTTATGTTATATCCAATATGAATGTTTTGAAATAACATTGAATAAGAGTTTAATTTCTATCATTTTTTATAAATTTAATGTGTGTGTTTTTAATTAAAAGAATATACTGATTATTTGTAAAAAAAAACTCATTTATAACAGTGACCATGTTTGTTAAACGATGAAGTATAATTTAATTCAAATTAAATATTATTAGAGTATTAAACAAACAAATTAATAAAGAGCATGTATAACTATAAGTATACGTATATATATATATATTCGTTTTTATTATATATATATATACTGTTTTCTTATGATGCATAATATTTAATTGAAGTTAAATTTTACTGCATCTTTTAATATACCTATTAACAGTTATAAAGGAGCTTTTATTTACAAAGAATAAGTATATTCTTTTAATTAAAAACACACACACTAAATTTATAACAAATAACAAAAATTAAGCTTTAGTTCATTCAATTTTATCTCAGAATATGCACATTGAATATCATTAACCTTATATTTTTTCATTAAGTTTTTTTTTAAGTAAAAATTAATTTTCTTTTTAATTCAAACAAACATCAACTGGAAAAAAAGCATTTACAATAAAATAAACAAAACAAAAAAAATAACTTTATATATATTTTTTTTTTAACTAACATCAGTGCATGGCTAATTTGTACATACACAACTAGTAAATTAAATGTACTATAAAAGGTTAATAACGTCTTTTATTAACCATACTCCACTACTTATGAGAAGTAATGATATTACTTATATTTGGCTCTCTTTGGCTTATTTTATAACTTCTAACAATTTTTGTATTTCTTTATCAATTTATTTATCTTTATTAATCAAATCTTCTAATTGTGAAAAGTTACTTCTATCACAAATGTCGAAATAATCTTTTGGTCTTAATACGTCTGTAGTATCTAATTTTCTTTTACTATGGTGTTCAATGAATAAATTCATTGCCTTAATTAATATACAGTTTAAGGTTTTTCTTAATAAAATTTGTATATATATATTCGTGGTTAATTTCATAATACTAAACAATTATTTAAAACTTAAGTAATTATATCATATCTAAGAGTACATTGTATGCAGAAAGTTAAGCTACTAGAACCTTGACCAATTGTGTCTAATTACTGTTTTTTTTTAAGACACATCTCGGTTATGATTATATTATATCTTCTTTTTTTATTTTTTTATTTACAAAAGAAAATTTTTATATTTTTTTTTTTTGGATGAATTTTTTTGGGAGAGAGATTGAAAAAGAAAAGGGCAGCAAGTGGATTGGCTTTATTTTATTTTAACTTTTATAGACTTTTATTTTCTTAAAGTGATTTTATTAATTTTGTATTATAAAATTAGAATCTATAATACAATATTATAAAGGAGTCCTAAAAGTTGCTCTTTATTAACTTGGATGTTCATTACTTTTATCCAAGTCTTTGAATATCCAATTAATAAATCAGATAGCCAATTACTTGTGTTAAATTTCTCATCTGTTTTTTGTGTATTTCATTAGTTTTATTATTTAATAGTTTTATCTTTGACAAAGGAATTTGTATTTCTTTGCTTCTATAATAAATGGATGTGGCTTTTAAATTCCCATTTTTTAATATCTGTTACCATATGCGGGAATGACCAATGTGGTTTATATTGTCCATTTCCATTACAATGTTTTATTTGATTTCTCTCATATTCAGATAATTCATAAGATATAATATCTCCTACTTTAATTTCTTTATTTTTAATTAAAGATTTTTCCTTTATTTTAATTAAATTCTCATTCGCGTTTTTCCATAGATCGTTTAAATAAATAATTATCATTTCCTTAGTTTTTTCTGATATTATTTTTGAAAAACCTGGGCATATACAATCTATTCCGTATACTGAAAAATAAGGTGTTTCTCCAATATCACCATTAGGGTTGTTATTATATATTAAAATGGTATTTCTAACTATTTGTTCAAAAGGAAATTCCTCTTTTTCATATAACTTTTTAAGTATATAGTCGAGACTTTTATGAGAACTTTCATTTATACTATTCCCTTGTGGATAACACATACTCGCATGATACAATTTCATCTGTAATTCATTAATAATATAATCTTTAAATTCTTGGCTCATATATATATTGAACCTTGATCTGTTAAAATACTTCTGAGACACCCAAATGTGGGGACCCATGTATTTCTTATATTATTTATTGCATCCTTATATGTAGGAGCTTTATCTGTCACATTTGTTAACATAAAACGTAAATAATGATCAATCACTACTTGTATATAATATTCTTTACCTTTCCAAGTTCTAGAACCTGCAATATCTAATGATACCATATCAAATATATTAGGTTTTAATAGTGCTTGATTTACATCTGGCTTAAATCTTTTATTACACATTATTTGGCATATTAAACAATTTGAAACATAGTCTTCAATTTCTTTGCTAGTATTAGGTCACCAAAAATGTTTCCGAATTTTCTTTAATGTTTTGTTCACTTGACTTATTAATTGCCCGTTTAATGACTTTGTTG
>NW_021628803.1:0-585 GCF_900005765.1 Plasmodium relictum | reverse complement strand
TATATATATATATATATATATGATTTTCTTATAATGCATAATATTTAACCTGAGTTAAAATTTACTGCATCTTTTAATAGACCTATTAATTGTTATAAATGAGTTTTTATTTACAAAGAATTACTTATTATTTTAATTAAAAGCATACAAACCATAACAATTAATAAAGTCAAAATTTTATATTATTCAATTTTATTTCAAAAATATACATTGAATATAGCATAAACATAATTCTTTTATCTCTTAAGTTTTAATAAGTAAAAATTAATTCTTTATTTAATTCGAAAAGCACAAAAGTCAACAACAAAAAAAAAAATAAAAATAATATATATAAAATAAATAAATTTAATTTTTATTTTTATTTTTTTAATTAGAAAAATGTATATAAATAAAAAATAAACAAACAAAAAAAAATAACTTTATTTTTTTTTTTTTTCATTAACTAGAGTCAGTGCATGGCTAAATTGTACGTACACAAGTAGTAAACTAGCTTAGTGTACTACAAAAGGTTAATAATATATTTTATTAACCATCACTCCATAATGTCTTGCAAACTTATTGCTATGAAATCAATACATTAAATGG
>NW_021628802.1:0-5154 GCF_900005765.1 Plasmodium relictum | reverse complement strand
AAAAAAAAAAAAAATAATTTTATATTTTTTTTTTTTTTTTTTTTTTTTAATTTATAGGACTAGCGTCAGTGCATGGCTAACTTGTACGTATACAACTAGCAACTAGCTTAGTATACTACAAAAGGTTAATAATACCTTTTATTAACCAACACTATACTAGAGAGACAAAAAATAATATGGAAGAACTGGATACAAAAACAAAAAATGTTGCATACTCTTGATGACGAAAAGTTGTTAAAACGGTTAGTAGAATATGAAACAGAAGAAGAAATGAAAAAAAGTACGGAAACAATAGATAGAGAGAAAATAAGAAAGGAGATAGAGAAGAAATATAAATTAGATAAGGATTTAAAGAAAAACAAAATAATACTGAGATTAAGGATAGAGATTCATATGATGGTATTAGAGGAATGCAAAAAAGATGAGTGGGTATTGGACAAAAAAGAATTTCTGAAAACATGTGTAGGAGAATTAAAATTACAGGATAATTTTAATGAAAAAAAAGAACTTTTAGAAATAGAAGACGAAATAATGAAAAACATTACATCAGAAGAAAAAAAAGAAGAATTAGAGAAATTTAAAAAAAAAAAATGGTTTATTGAATTGAAACAAGAAATTAGGAGTAATGAAAAGAAATATATGGAAAAAACGAATAAAGAAAACATACCAGAAAATAGTCAACAGATAATTAAAAATCCTATGCTACAAAAGCAAATAATTATATGGAAGAAACATTGGGAAGAGATGCGTAAGCGGTTAGAGAATGAAAATAAAAATGAATCCTTTATAACATTCATAAATGAATACAATGATAATGAAGCCATTAAAAAAGAAGCAGATGAAACTAATGTAATAGAAAAAAACATAGAAGAAGACGAAATTGAAAAGAAAAGAGAAAAACTAAAATATTCGCAAGAAGAGAAAAAAAAGTAAACAAATATAAAAGATGAAAAAGAAAGAAAAAAAAAGGAAAAAAGACAAAACATATGGAAGAGAATGTAGAAGTGAAGAAAAAGAGTAATTGTATGACATTGAGAAAGAAGCTGAAGTGGAAAACTATGATAGAAATACATATGCTAATAATAGAGGACTGTAAACAAGAGGAGTGAGAATTAGAGATGAATTTTTAGAAATTTGCTTGAATGAGTGATTAAAAGATAAGGAGTCAATAGAAGATGTAATAGACAAAGAAGTTATAATGAAAGAAAAAGAAGAAAG
The DNA here is from genome assembly GCF_900005765.1 of Plasmodium relictum. NCBI lineage: Eukaryota > Apicomplexa > Aconoidasida > Haemosporida > Plasmodiidae > Plasmodium > Plasmodium relictum. The sequence continues at coordinate 3,936 of NW_021628802.1, read as the reverse complement.
CAGTAACATTGAGTTAGAAAAACAAAAGATATTATTGAAGAAATGCATAGAAAGTCATAAAAAGATATCAGAAAAATGGAAAGGGGCAGAATAGTTTAAAAATTTGGAGGAAGAATGGAAAAAGGAGGAATAAATATGTATAAAAGCAATAAAGTAAAAGTCTTGGATAAAATAGATGAAATAGAGATTAATCTTACGTTAGTGGTTAATAAAAAATTGTTTTTAACCTTTTGTAAAAATAAAATGAGTTACCAGTCAGAAAAGAAGTTAGCTATTCATGGAGTTAGTTAAAAAAAAAAATATATAAAGTTATTTTTGTTTGTTTGTTTATTTTATTGTATATGTATCTTTGTAATTAAAAAAAAATAAAATTATTTTTTTTTTTTTTGTCATTTGGCGTTTGTTCAAATTAAAAAGAAAATTAATTTTTAGTTACATGAAAAAATTTAATGAAAAAGTAGAATGTTTATGTTATATTCAATGTATATTTTAAAAAAAATAACGTTGAATAAATTAGAGTTTTGACTTTTGTTAATTGTTATGAATTATATGTATGTTTTTAATTAAAAGAATAGACTGATCCTTTGTAGATAAAAACTCATTTATAACAGTTTAATATGCCTATTAAGAGATTCAATAAAATTCAATTCAAATTAAATACTATGCATCATAATAAGCCATTATATATATTTAAGAATGTATATTTAGTTATACATGTTCCTTATTGATTTGTTTGTTTAATACTCTAGTAGGGTTATTGAACAGGCAATTAATAAAACAATTAGAGAGGAAGAAAGAGTTGCTAGAAAAATATGAATGCATAAAAGAAGAAGACGAAGAGAACATAGAAGAAAAAAAAAATCCAGAAAAGAGAAGAAGAAATAATAAAGGAAGAAGTAAATATGAAGATGAATAAAAGGTCAATATCCAATATGTACATAGAGATACATATGACAGTGTTAGATGAATGTAAAAAAGGAGAGTTAAAATTCATGAGAAATGAGTTTCTTAAGTCATATATAGAACAAAATAGAGAAAATGAGAGATTATATGAGCAAGAAACGGGAAATAAAGAAGTGGATGAAGTAGAAAAAGAGAGACAAATGAATATTATTATAGAAAAGAAGAAAGAACAATGAAAGTATTGGAAAAGAAAAGATTAGTATCAATAATTGAAGTTGGATTAGAAAAAGGAAATGATACATATGATAAAAGCAAAGAATAAATAAAAGAAATAATAAATCCTATATTAAAAACGCAAATAGTTCAGAGAAAGTGGCAAGAAAAACGAAGAAGTATTTTAAAGAAATGGAATAATTTTATTATTATATATATTTTTAATAATTGTTAAAAAAATAAAAAGATTTTTTTTTTATTTTTTTAGGTATCAGATTTTAAGAATGGAAACTTTTAATAAATAAAAAGTACAATATTTATGTTATATTCGATTTGTATATTTTAAATTAACATTGAATAACTTAGGATTTAACTCTTATTGTTTGTTATAACTTAATTATTTGTGTTCATTTTTAAATTAGAAAAATATATTTATTCTTTGTAAATAATTATTCGTTTGTCAAAGTAAAAATATATGTGTTAAGAAATATAAAATTGCTTAGTTCAAATTAACTGTTATATATGATAAATATTTCTATGTATAAAATAATAAGTATAAACACCAAAAATCAATATATTTAGTTATGTATGCTTTTTATTAATTTGTATGTTTAATACTTTAACAAAGTTATTAAGAAGGTGATTTATTATTTGCCTGCTCGAATACTTTGCTAGAGTATTAAACAAACAAATTAATAAAGAGCATACATAAATAAATATACGTTTTTAAATATATATATACTTGTTTTTATTATATATATATTTATTTCTTATGATGCATAATATTTAATTTGGATATTAAATTTTACTGCATCTTTTAATAGAGATGCCAAACTGTTATAAAAGAGTTTTTATTAACAAAGAATTAGTTTATTCTTTTAATTAAAATTATACATAAAATTCATAACAATTAACAAAAGTCAAAACTCTAATTTATTCAATGTCATTATTTTTAAAATATACATTGAATATAACATAAACATTTGGTTAATAAAATATGTTATTAACCTTTTATAGTACACTAAGCTAGTTTACTAGTTGCATATATACAAGTTAGCCATGCGCTGATGCTAGTTGAAAAAAAAAAAATATAAAGTTATTTTTTTTTGTTTGTTTATTTTATTTATATACATCTTTGTAATTAAAAAAAAAAAAATTAAAATTATTTTTTTTTATTCGAGGATTGTTGGTTGACTTTCGTTCGAATTAAAAAGAGAATTAACTTACATAAAAACTTAATATATAAAAAAGTATAATGCTTATGTTACATTCAATGTATATTTTAAAAATAATAACATTGAATAAATTAGAGTTTTGACTTTCGTTAATTGTTATGAATTGTATGTATGTTTCTAATTAAAAGAATAAACTGATTCTTTGTAAATAAACTCTCTTTTATAACAGTTTAACATGTCTATTAAAAGATGCAGTAAAATTCAAATTAAATATTATGCGTAATAAGAAAACTATATATATATAATAATGCTCTTTATTAATTTGTTTGTTTAATACTCTAGCAAAGTCATTAAACGGCCAATTAATAAATCACCAACCAGTAAGATAAAAGTCAGCCATATACTGACTCTAGTTAAAAAAAAAAAAATTTTAAGTTATTTTTTTTTTTTTTTGTTTATTTTATTGTATATATGGTGAATGAATAAATCCATTGCCCTTAATTAATATTCATTTTAAATATTTAAAATTTAAATAATTATGTCTTCTTTAGGAAAATATTGCATGCTAAAAAATTAAGCTATTAGACCTTGACTAACTTAGTGTATCTAATTATATATATTTTTTTTAAGACACATCTCGGTTATAATTATATTATGTCTTTTTTTTTATTTTTTTTATTTTTTTTATTTTTTTTTGGAAAAACAAAAGATTTAAAAAGAGAGGAGAAATTAAATGGAAAAGGTTAGTAAGTGGATTGCTTTTAATTTTTTTTTTGAACTTTTATAGATTTTAAAAATTTTAGTGATTTAATTAATTTTGTATTATAAATAAGATCTATAATTGGTTAATAAAAGGTATTATTAACCTTTTGTAGCATGCTAAGCTAGTTGCTAGTTGTATACGTACAAGTTAGCCATGCACTGACGCTAGTCCTATAAATTAAAAAAAAAAAAAAAAAAAAAAAAATATAAAATTATTTTTTTTTTGTTTGTTTATTAAGATATATATACATCTTTGTAATTATAAAAAAAAAATTAATAATATTTTTTTTATATAAAGTTTTTTTTTTTTGGGATGAGAGATCATGTTATGTTATGTTATGTTTTAATTTTTAGTGTAAATAAAAATTAAAAGAAAGAAATGTTAACTTATTAAAACTTAAGAGATAAGAGAAATATTTATGTATTATTCAATGTATATTTTTGAAATAACATTGAATATCATAAAATTTTGACTTAATAAATTGTTATAAATTATTTGTATGTTTTTAATTAAAAGAAGATATTAATTCTTTGTAAATAAAAACTCATTTATAACTGTTAATAGGTTTATTAAAAGATGCAGTAAAATTTAACTTCAATTAAATATTATGCATCATAAGAAAACTATATATATATATATAATAAAAACGAATATATATATATAAACGTATACTTAGTTATACATGCTCTTTATTAATTTGTTTGTTTAATACTCTAGCAAAGTCATTAAACGGGCAATTAATAAATCAATTGGCGACAACGGCAGGAAAATCGAAACCGGCGCAAACAGAACCCCATTGGATTAGCAAAACCCAAGATGAAAGAAGATATCAAAAGGCTTGGATTAGAGACATTTGAAGATATAATAAATCTCAATGAAACG
>NW_021628801.1:19609-19808 GCF_900005765.1 Plasmodium relictum | reverse complement strand
AATAATTAATAAAGTCAAAATTTTATTATATTCAATGTTATTTCAAAGTGTACATTGAATAATACTTAAACATTTCTTTTATCTCTTAAGTTTTAATAAGTTAACATTTCTTATTTAATTTTTAAAACACAAAAGTCAAAAACATAACATGACATAAAAAAAATAATTTCGACGATAAAAAAAAGAAATATATATATTT
>NW_021628801.1:17424-19450 GCF_900005765.1 Plasmodium relictum | reverse complement strand
TAACTTGTACGTACACAAGTAGTAAACTAGCTTAGTGTACTACAAAAGGTTAATAACAAATTTTATTAACCATACTCCACCACTTAGGGGAAGTAATTATATTACTATATTTTACTTTCTTTGGCTTGTTTTATAACTTCTAACCCTTTTTATATTTCTTTATTAATTTTTCTATCCTTATTACTCAAATTTCCTAATTGTGTAAAGTTATTTTTATCACAACTATCGAAATAATCTTTCGGTTTTAATACACTTGTAATACTTAATTTTCTCTTACGAGGATCAGTTACCTGTATTAAATTTCTCATCTGTTTCTCATATATTTCATTAGTTTTATTGCTTAATAATTTTATCTTTGACAAAGGAATCTGTGTTTCTTTGCCTCTATAATAAATGGGTATGGCTTTTAGATTCCCATTTTTTAAAATATATTACTCTATGCGGGAATGACCAATGTGGTTTATATTTTCCATTTCCACCATAATGTTTTATTTGATTCCTCTCGTATTCAGATAATTTATAAGATATAATATCTCCCACTTTCATTTCTTTATTCTTAATTAAAGGTTTTTCCTTTATTTTAATTAAATCTTCATTTACAATTTTCCATCAATCATTTAAATAAATAATTCTCATTTCTCTAGTAGTTTCTGGTATTATTTTTGAGAAACCTGGGCATATACAATCTATTCCGTATACTGAAAAGTAAGGTGTTTCTCCGATAGCGCCATGAGGGGTGTTATTATATATTAAAAAGGCATTTTTAACTATTTGTTCAAAAGGAAACTCTTCTTTTTCATATAACATTTTAAGTATATAGTTGAGACTCTTATAAGAACTTTCATTCATACCATTCCCTTGTGGATAATACGCATTAGTATGATATAATTTTACCTGTAATTCATTAATCATATAATCTTTAAATTCTTAGCTCATTGTTTTATTAATTGGCCGTTTAATGACTTTGCTAGAGTATTAAACAAACAAATTAATAAAGAGCATTTATAACTGAGTAAAATTTTATTACGATTTTAATAGCCTTATTAATTGTTATAAATGAGTTTTTAATTATAAAGAATTACTTATTCTTTTAATTAAAAACATATATACAAACTATAACAATTAATAAAGTCAAATCTTTATATTATTCAATGTTATTTTTAAAATATAACATTGATTATACAAAAATTATTAATCTTATCTTTTTAATTTTAAAAAGATATTTAAATTTTTTAATTAACAAAAATTTTCTTAACAAACAAAAACCCCCAAAAAAAAAAAAAAAAAAACAAAAAAAATATCTATATATTTTTTTTTTTATTAGTGTTAGTACACAATTAGTTTGTACACACACATACACAAACTAGCTTAGTGTAATACAAAAATTATAATATTCTCTATTACTCAGTGCATGGGTACTTGTAGATACACGTACAGTAACCTAGCATTTTGTACTGAAACAGGTTAATAATAACCTTTATTAACCACTCATATATATTGAACCTCGATCGGTTAAAATACTTCTAGGACATCCAAATATAGGGACCCATGTATTTCTTATAATATTTATTGCGCCCTTAGATGTAGGAGCTATATCTATTACGTTTGTCAACATAAAACGTGAACAATGATCAATCGCTACTTGTATATAATATTCTTTACATTTCCAAGTTTTAGAACCTACAATATCTAACGATACCATATCAAATATATTAGATTTTGATAATGCTTGATTTACATCTGGTTTAAATCTTTTATTACGCATTATTTGACATATTAGACTTTGAAACATAATCTTCAATTTCTTTACTAATATTAGGCCACCAAAAGTGTTTCTGAATTTTCTTTAATGTTTTGTTTACTCCACAATGTCTTGCAAATTTACTACTATGAAACCAATACATTAAATGGTTTCTATATTTTTCTGGTATTGGTTAATAAAATTAGTTATTAACCTTTTGTAGTACACTAAGTTAGTTTACTACTTGTGTACGTACAAGTTAGCCATGCACTGATGCTAGTTAAT
>NW_021628801.1:14736-17414 GCF_900005765.1 Plasmodium relictum | reverse complement strand
TATAATAAAAACGAATATATATATATAAACGTATACTTAGTTATACATGCTCTTTATTAATTTGTTTGTTTAATACTCTAGCAAAGTCATTAAACGGGAAATTAATAAATCATGTTTCTAGTAAAGGTTTTTTTTTTAAGACACATCTCAGTTATAATTATATTGTCTTTTTTTTTTTTTTTTTTGTGTGAAGGGAACGAATGAGAAAAGGACAGAAAGTGAATTGCATCAGTTAAATTTTTACTTAACTTATTATAGATTTTAGGTTAAAAAATGATTTAATTAATCTTATATTATTGGTTAATAAAATTAGTTATTAACCTTTTGTAGTACACTAAGCTAGTTTACTACTTATGTACGTACAAATTAACTATGTACTGACGCTAGTTAATAATAAAAAAAAAAAAAAAATAAAGTTATTTTTTTTGTTTGTTTATTTTTATTTATATACTTTGTAATTTAAAAAAAAAAAAATTTAAATATTTTTTTTTGGTGGTCGAAATTATTTATGTTATGTTTTAATTTTTTTTTAGTGTTTTAAAAATTAAAGGAAGAAATGTTAACTTATTAAAACTTAGGAGATAAAAAAATGTTTATGCATTATTCAATGTATATTTTGAAATAACATTGAATATAATAAAATTTTGACTTTATTAATTATTATAGTTTATCTGTATGTTTTTAATTAAAAGAATAAGTAATTCTTTGTAAATAAAAACTCATTTATAATAATTAAAAAACTAATATATATATAAGCGTATATTTAGTTATACAATGCTCTTTATTAATTTGTTTGTTTAATACTCTAGCAAAGTCATTAAATGACCAATTAATAAATCAATTATATAGAAACTTTAATACAAAATTATAAAAGAATGCTAAAATTTTCTCTTTATTAACTTGGATATGCATTGCTTAAAGTCGCCGGATAACCAATTAATAAATCAATCTGTTTAATTTCGAATTCAATTTTTGCTTTAAAAATTAATTTTATTCCAAAAAAAATTTTACAAAAAGATTTCCATTAAAATTTTTTTCATTATGTTTTTAAAAAAAAAAAAAAATAGATTTTTTTTTTTCAAAATGAATAAAAACTGATTTAACAAAACAAATAATTGATTAGCAAAAAAAAAATTGTCATATGTAATATTTTTTATATACTAAGTATATAATTCTATATATGAATTTTATTATAAATTAAATTAGTAGGTTTTCCTCTATATGTTCTTTATTAATATGACTGTTTAAGATACAGCAAAAGTATTTTAAAGGTCAGCTAATATATCACTGTTATTCTATAAATAGTTAATAGCTAATTCTATTAACTGCTTGTAATATATTTTTTGTTCTTCTTTTTTTCTTTTCTCGTAAAATATAAGGATAATAAGTATTAAACATAGTAAACAAAAAAACACCATAAGCAAATCATGAACATTTGTATTGTTGGAAAATAAACCAATTATCAATGATAACAATATGCAAAATATCAGGAAAATTATAAAATATGCGGCAATTGTTTCATATTTATCTTTGAGTATTAGAAAATTTTTAGGAAATATTCCTTTTTTATTTTTCTCGTTTGTCTTTATTTCTTTTCCTACTTCTACCTCTGTAGTGTTTATATTATTTACTTCTATATCTGTGCAATTTTTTTTATTTTTTGGTTTTACATATGAATTGTTCTCGACTTCATTTATTTTATTATCTAATTTTAAATTTGCTCCTTTTACCATTTGTTCACAGTGTTCTAATTCTTCGTTTATTTCATTTATTGTATTATTACCTTCTACTAATGATCTTTTAGCTCCTAAATATAATATGCTTTTTAAGTCATTTTTGTAATTGCACGATCTTAAAGAATCCCTCTAGAATAACAAATAAAATTCAATAATAAATAAAAGGTTTTTTTTAATGTTAATAAAATGTAAAAAAAATAGTAAAAAAAAAAAAAAATAATTTTGAGTATTATTATTAACCTACATTATTAGAACATTGTAATATGAAAATTAAAAGGATAAATATAAAAAAATTTATAAGAAAATTTAATATATTTTTTTCCTGTTTTTTATCATATATTTTTAAAGCTGACATATTTATAGTAATCAAATCCTTATATATGTGAGAATAACACTCATAATATGTACTAAAATTCAAGATAGCATTACTTTTACTGTTCATTTTTTTATTACTTTTATATTATGTTATTTATATAAATTTACTTATTTTTAGATGTTTTAACATGAGTAACTTTAAAAAAAAAAAAAGAATGAAACTTAAACAATAAAATTTTAAATGAAGAATAAGTTAAGAATAGTGTTTGTGTATTAAACAGCACTGGATATTCTGAATGACACTTTTGTAATCATGGTTATATATATACTCATTGTTAATTCTAGAAATAACAGAAAAAAAATAAATAAAGATATATTTTTTTTTGTTTATTTCATTCTATATATATTTTTGCAATTATTAAAAAGAAAAAAAAGAGATTTAATTTTTTTTTTTTGTTACTTTTCGAAGGAAGAAAGAATTAATTTTTACTTAAAATGTAAAAAATTAATGTATGAAAAGTAACTATAAGAAAACTATTTATTTCTTTTAAATGGATAAAAGGCATAATGTTTGTGTTATATTAGATTTGCATATTTAGAAATAATAGTGAACAACTTAGAATTTTA
>NW_021628801.1:2092-14726 GCF_900005765.1 Plasmodium relictum | reverse complement strand
ATATATATATAAGCGTATATTTAGTTATACAATGCTCTTTATTAATTTGTTTGTTTAATACTCTAGCAAAGTCATTAAATGACCAATTAATAAATCAGTAGATGAAGAATTTGTAGAAAAAAAAGGTAAAGTTAAATAAGATATAAAAATAATCGACTGAAAGAAAATAATGAAAATTTTGTTAGAAAAAGAAATAGAATTAACAGTGTATTCAGAAGTGAATAATCAGAAAAAGTACAGGAACTTAAGGAAGATGTAGAAAAAATTGAGAAAGGTAAATCGTCTGTTAATAAAGTATAAATTGCTAAGAATATTAAAGGATTTTGTACAAATTCTAAGAGAATAGTTGAAATAAATGAAAGAAAAGTACGCTCTTTATTAAACATAGGAGCAAAATTATATACTTTATCTACTTCCACATAAGAATTATATATAAAACCTGATTTGGAAATTTCACTAATTAAAGACTGTGGGATATTCAATGGAGAAAGAACACACGTGTCTAAAAAGGTTGTAATAAGTGTGAAGCCAACTAATAAACAAGTTAGGAAAATATTTGAAGTATTATATATAAAGAAACCACTTATACTAATTAACGGTGTTGTTATGGATCAATTAAGATATTATATTATAATAAATAAAGAAAATTTTATATATATAACTGAATTTAAATTGGAAAAGGAGGAGAATATTGATTAATAAAATATATTATTAACTTTTTATAAAATAATAGTTGTTCATACAAAAAATAATGAGTTAGTCACATATATTCGCTAGTTTAAAAAAAAAATGATAACTTTTTTTTTTTTTTTGTTAAATTTATTTTAATTCATTTTAAAAGAAAAAAAAGGAATTATTATTATTTTTTTTTATATATGATAAAAGACTTTTAATGGAAATATCTTTGTAAAGTTTCTATTATCAAAATTAATTAATTTTAAACGATAAAAACATTAAGTTCTAAATTTAAAGGAAAAACAAAAAAGATTTTGTTTCCATTAACATTTAACTTTTATGTATTTTTGAAATACTGTTAATAACTATAATTTAAATTTATTTGTTTATTTTAATTAATTATTTTTGCATAATAAATAATTTTAATGAAAATCTAAACTTTTAATAAAAACAAAGGTGTATTTTTATTAAAGTAAATAAATTCCTCCAAAATAATGTATTCATTTATGTAAACTACATGTATAAAGTCTACATATTAGTAGCATAAATATATTTTTTCAAAAAACAAAATCAGTAGATACATCTCCATATGTTCTTTGTTAATCTATTTATTTAATATTTTAGAAAAATCTTTGAACGATCAATTAATAAATTAGTATATTAAAATAAAATATGTACACTAATAAAAAAATTATTATTTTTTTAATATTTTTTTTTGATGTGCTTTTTTTTAGAATCAATTTTTTCGTGAAGTACAAGTTTATGAACAATATGATGATAAATTTTTATATGAAAATAGTTTTAGTAAAAATAAGTGAGAATTTTTATTAAAATACATAAATCAAATTCAATGAATTAGTTATTTTGTTGAGAATAAATAAAAAAATTATTCAAATATTTGATTTAAAATGTTTTTAATTTATATATGAAATATATTGTTTGTTTCGTGTTATGTAAAATAAATATATAGGGATTATATATTATCTATAATAAATAGTTTTTTATTAAATAAAATTAGTATAGATTATTCTATATGTATTTTATTAGTTTGACTGTTCAATATACTATAATAGTGTTTAAACAAGAGATCAATGAATCAATAGACAACTATTATTATTATTATAGCAAAGGCACAAGTTGCAACCAAAAAAGACACATATACATAATACCACATTAAATTAAATAACTATTAATTTATTAGTTATAAAAAAATATGACAATGATTTCATTTTTTATGAATGTTACATATTTTTATGATAATTCCTCTCATATTAAGAGGTACTATTGATGATAAAAAAATGTAAATAATTTTACGATTATAATGCAATATCAGATTATTCTAAATATTTGTTTTAAGCTCTTAACGAATATTCCTATTTCCTGTGCTTATATGTTTCTTCATGAAAACAATTCAAAATATTGATTTTAACTAAATGCAAAAAAAGAAAAGTTATAAATCTTTTTTTTCATCATAATTTAATGCAAAATTTTTTTTTTATCATCGATCAATAAATAGAATTAAAAATTCTTTTGAATTGTTATTCAGACATAGATTTAGAATATTTAGATCTTCAATTACGAATTTATAATATTTAATAATATATAAAATATGCATATATATAAAAAAAAATTTTTAATTCAGTTTTTTTTCTCTCAAAATTTTTTGAAAAAAAAACAATTTAATTAATTTTTAAGATAAATAAATTATAATATATTTTTATAAAAAAAAAAATTAATGTTTTAATGAATCATAATTTTTATGTATAATTAGTTATTAATTATTGTAAAGTCAAAAGTATGCTTTGTATTTAATGATTTTATTTTTTGGAAATTTTTTTTGAAGTTTACAATTTTCCATTAACTAAATAGAATTTAAAGGAATAATAAAATATATTTAATTAATATGTATATTCTATTATCAAGTTTTAAAATTTATAAGATATAAGGTAATTATTTCGTATTAAGTGTATTAATTACTTTGGATATGTATTTTTTTTTTAAGGTTATTTTATAATTAGAAACATAATTAGACGCTCCTTTGCATATCTTTATTAATTTGCTTATTCATTATTTACAAAAAAGTTAATGTATAGATAATTAATGAATTAGTCATAGAAAAGAAAAAAGTTTTCAGTTCTGTTCTAATGATAATAGGAATTTAATTTTTTTGTATAATTATTATCTTGAATAAAATTTTTTACAAAGTTAATTTTTTATATAATAAGGAAGAAGTTTATGTAAAATGAAATAAATGAAAAAAGTTAATGAATATTAATTCATAAATTTTCTGTTCAAAGACTTTTGTATAATGTTGAACAAGTAGCATAATAAAATGTATAATGAAATATACTAATTTCATTTATTGTAAAAATACATATTTTAAATAATAAGTAATCCTTATATAATTATATCGCGTAATATGGAATAAATAAATCATTGAATATAACATTTGCAGTCCTTAAATTAAAAATATTTTTATTCAATGTTTTTATCCTTAATTCACTAATTTATAAAATATTTAAAAATTTTAGTGAACAATTTTACTTTTTTTATTAAAATTTAAATGTTCAAATCTACATACATTTGATAATATACTAATATGCCATCTTTCATTAAAATTAAGTCTCTTCATTAATAGAAACTGTATATTTTTATCGTTAATCATTTATATATTAATTTCATAAAAAAATTTATTATTATCCTAAAAAAAAATAATTATCAATAAATATAATATTACATAAAGAAAAAATATAGTTAAAAATTTTTTTTTAATTATTTGTATGTACAACTAACTTTTAGATTTATTTTGTAATGCCCTGACAGGTATTTAAAAAAGACAGTAATATTCTTTATTAATCAAATTTGAAAACATAAATAACATTGGTGAAATGTAGAATTAAAAATGAAAGAAAATATAAATGATGGAAGTTAAAAATTAAAAGTAAATAAAATAAAAGATATGGTTTATTATTTATTTAAAACCAAGGTAAATGCTAATGAATGTTACTTAATGATTATATTATTTAAATATAAATTAGATAACAAACTGGTATAATACATTAACTAAATTTTAACTGTAAAAAGAAATGTAGTAACCATTGTTGTTATAAAAATGAAATATTTCAATTTTATTATATATTAAGTGTTATTTTTGTAGATAGAAAATTGTTTACAATGAATAAGATTTAGGTTTCATTTTTTCGAATGTATTCTATATTGCAAAGTAGTATAAAAATAATTTAACATGACATAAAAAGTGTCAAATTATTTAATCAAAAATTAAAAGAATATAAGAACAAATTCCATTTAATTTAAAATAAGTATATTTTTAAGTTATGTTTTTTCTATATTCATATATGCATTAGATAAGTTAACATATATGTGGGAAATTCAAAAATACAAAAATGAGATAAATTCTCTCTATATTGACTAAATATATTGAAATTATAAGTAATACATATAATTAATTTTAACATATATTTTATCTTTTTAATTATCTTTTTATCTTTTTTTTTAAAAAGAATATTTATTGTAAAAAATTTTTTATAGTTAAATCCCTTGGTCAAATATTAAAAACACTTTTAACGAAAAATTGTTTGATCAAGAAAAAAGAGGAATTACACATTAATATTAATTATTTTTTATTTTAATAGCAAAATGTTTTTATATTGATTTTGAAATAAAAAGTCATTAAGTAAAAGTTATGGTATTTATTTTCAAACGGTATTTGTTTTTGTAAGTTTTAATAAAAGCCGCATTCGTATATATATTGGATAAATTAATAAAACAAAACAATATAATATATTACTTATATTTCCATGAGTAAAATGAAAAAAAATTATTTATCAATTAAAATAATTCTTTATATAGAGTAAAAGATATAATTTTAATAATTTCTTTTATTTATTAAAAAAAAATACAGATTAAAAAACAGAAAATTGTTCAATATTAAAAGAATGAATTCATAAATAAAAAAATAATAATAAAATCATATTTATTTTATATTAAACAATAAAAAATTTCTTTAAATTTTTTTCTTATTACTGTATATATAAATTAATAAAAACAAGTTATTTTTCAAATTATTTTTATTAAAGTATATGTATATATTTTTTCTTAATTTTTGTGTTTTCTCTTTATTCATACTTTTTATAATTCTGGTTTTTTTTATTATATGCTATCGTTATATAATATAGCATAATATTGAAAAATTATTATTTTCTTTTTCTTTTTATAATAATATATTATATCTTTTTTTTTTTTTATGATTTTTAATTTATTTCATTTACTTCCTCTTTATTTTTGTCATTTGTATCTTTATTTTCTTTGAATTCCTCTAAAGACTTATAAATAAAATCATGAAATTCTGACATAAATGGAGCACGATAAGTTTCCACCCATGATTTTTTTAAATATTCATAAACAGTATGACAAATTTCTTTTGTTGCCTTTTTATGGAATAATACATAATTAAGCATACTATCTTTTTTATCTAATATTTTAACTTTATCTTTAAGACTAGACTCCCATAAATCCCACTTTTTGTTTTTCCACTCAAGATCTTTATCTCTGATTAATTCACTAATGTTCCAAAAATGCTTCATATCATTAATAATTTCTTTTAATTTCTCACCTTTATAAGTTTGAAAATCGAACATTCTCCCTAGACAATAAAGATCATTAACTTCATGTTTATCTGACCTTTCTTTTCTTAACATATCTATATTAATACGAGATATTCTAATTATATCATCTATTTGATTATCTGATAAATCCAAATTTTCTTTTTTTGCCTCTTCATAGATAATACTTCTCATTTTATTTTTATTATATAATAACATTTTTTGTTTTACATAAGAACTCCAACCATATATGTTCATAAGATATACCATCATGAAATATTTAAACTCATTATATTCGAGATTTTTAGTTAAATTATAAAAATGGGAATCATATAAATAATTTTTTATATCATTTGGAATATCTAATGAAACATCATTTCCTAGTGACAAGTGTGGTATTAGTGAATTAATAATTAATAAGCAATAAAATAAATAAATTATCCTGAAGTTTTCCATCTTTAGAAAAAAAGAAAATTACGACAAAATAATTTTATTTTATTATTTTTAATATTATTTTTTAATATAATTTTAATATTCTTTATATTTCTAATCTTAGATAAAATTCTTTTTGAAATTATATACAGTTAATTTTTTTTATATTTATTATAGTACACATAAATAATCGACCATTTCACTATTTAAACCACTAAGAACTAAAACTGAAAAAATAAAAATTATCGTACTATAATTAAAAAACAGAAAAAAACTCATTGTTCTATATAATACACACGGAACTGCACTTATTTTTTTCACTTATATATTTATTGAATGAAAATGTCAAAATATTTAGAACTTGTTATCCCATATATATTAGTGAAATTATTAGTTCAATTAAATATAGAAATAAATATTATAACAGGATCCAACAATTTCATTTTTTTTGAAGCTAATATTTGCATTTATTTTAATAATACTTTATTAATTTTTTCTTTAGTACATGTAGTAATAAAATAAAAATAGGTAATTAAAAATTATTATTTAATTTCTTTCGTTTTACTAATCATAATATGTGCAAAAATTTTTTTAACTTACAAAAATATATAAAAAAGTTCTTTTCTTATATTAATAAAAGTAAAATTTTTCCTATGTTAATATAGAATAGAAATGATGTAAAAATTTTTTTTTTCATTAATATAGGCTTTTTAATGTAAAATAAATTTTTATTAAATATTAAAAAAAGAAATTAAATTTAGTTAGTGTAATATAAAATGAAGTTAATAAAGGTAAAACTAATTTTAATTTAAATAATATGTAATAGATTTAATTACTCTATAGTATTAATTAAAATTTTAAAGATGTGAATATAACATGATATACAACTGAAATACCTAACTATATTTGCAACGAGTGTAAAATAAAAATTCCATGTAAATTTCAAAAATTTTCAGTGCTTAATTATCTCATCCCTTTTATATTTAAATTACAAGTTATATAAACTATTTATTAAAAGAAAATATGTATTATATATATATTATATTTAAAAATTGTTTTTCTTCATATATATAAACTTTACACATTTTATAACATATAATACCATTAAGATGTGTAAATATCATAATTTTGAGAATAAACCACAAGTTCAATACATTTACTTTTTACATGTGCATTTTTATTTTTTTTTTCACTAAAGTTTTAATTCTTGTAACAATTTGTTGTATAAAAATATACAATTTTATGGTAATCATACAAATAACGTGTTAAATAAAATTATATTACAAAAAATAGTTTTAATTAAATCACATTTTACCTATAACTTACATTCCAAATGTGCTATAATTAAATAATTTTTTTTTTTTTTTCATATAATATATATGAAAAATATTTTTTGATTAATAACATATTTATTGTAAATATTTTGTTTGTAAATACTTATTATTTATGCATTTTTTTTTTTTTTCCTGACACTTTCTTATATACATCTTTGTTTTGTCACTTTTATAAAATATAAAGAAAAAAATTATATTTTTAGGAAATAATATTTTAATACTTTTACTAGTATTTTGTGCTTTATTTTAAAGTATGAATGTATTATATTAATTTATATAAAATATGAAAAAGTTTATTTTAAATTAATTTTATTGAAACACAATATATTGACTTTATAAATCTGAATATTTTTTTAATAATAATTTAAATAAGAATAAACGTACACTATTTTATAACTAAAAAATGCTATTATGTTTCTTATTTAAAAATAATAAATAAATAAGATTTTTTTTTTATTATAATGTAATAAAATAACTTAAATATTTTTCATTTTTAAGAAAAAATTATTCAAAACTCTAATGAGAAAGAAATATCATGATTAAAAAATTGACTGTTTAATTAATATGATTTTTTATTACAATGTTAATTTTCTTATATATTATATTTTTATTGAATAAAATATATGTATTTACTTAATTTTTTTTAAGGATTTTTATATGAGCATATAATACTTATATATATATATTAAGATTTAGAAATATATTACTTGTAGTGAAGAAAAAAAAGTTATTTAAAAATAATATTTAATCAAAAGAAAGAATATCTCATAATTGAGAACTAAAGAATTATTTAAATTATTTTTAATGTGAATGATAATTCTTTATTGTATCAAAGTATAATTATTGTTGCTAATTTTATTTTTGTTAAACTTTTTATTTTGCAATATTTTGTTTCTTTATTTCTAAAATCTCAAATCGTTTATGAGATAAAAAAAGACATGTATATATTATTATATATATAGGAATTAGTGAAAAATTTTACACATAAAGAAAATAGAAATAAAGAAAACGACAGTATTTTTCATAGTTATACAATATGGTCGATACATTAATTTATTTTTTGAAGTATATGTGCTAGTATTGATTTATTAATTACCCATTTAATGACTTTGCTAGAGTACTAAACAAACAAATTAATAAAGAGCATTTATAACTGAGTTAAATGTTACTGCCTCTTTTAATAGACTTACTAATTGTTATAAATGAGTTTTTATTTACAAAGAATTACTTATTCTTTTAATTAAAAACATACAGACAAACTATAACAATTAATAAAGTCAAAACTTTATTTTATTCAATATTATTTCAAAATATACATTGAATAATACATAAAAATAATTCTTTTATCTCTTAAATTTTAATAAGTAAACATTAATCCTTAGTTAATTTTTTAAAACACAAAAGTCAAAAATCTTCCTACCCCAAAAAAAAAATTAATTTATATTTTTTTTTTTTTTTTTTATTATTAACTAGCGTCAGTACATGGCTAACTTGTACGTACACAAGTAGTAAACTAGCTTAATGTACTACAAAGAGTTAATAATAAATTTTATTAACCACTGCTATGTATGGAAGTATGCTATTATGAATTTACTTTTATATAGATACTAGTTACATTATATATATTAATAATGTTTTTTGCCTTTTATATGTAAATTTTGGATTATTGAAAATAAAGAATGTTAAATATTTTTTAATGATTTTTAAGTTATTATATATGTAATGGTTAAGCAAAGTACAATTTATGTATTGTCATGTTGAAGTTATTTATATAAAAGAACTTTAAAATTTTCTATATTTATCAAATTAATATATATAAGTATTTATATCCATTAGGTGAAAGATATAAATTTTTTTTTGGATGAAACCATTATATTAGTTATTAGAATTAATTGCGTAATTCTAAATTATTATATTCTTTATTTCTATAAAATTTTTGGATTAGGTATTCTCACTAAAATTTATGTTTATGTATTTTTATTTGTATATAAGCATGAAAAAAATTATATTATTTTGGAAGAAAACTATCAAAGTTGAATTATTAGTATTATCACATGGCAAATTATGTTAATTTTATTAATACTTCGGATCAAAAAAATTTTTAATAAATCTATTTGAAATTATTTTATTATTCACGTTTTATATTAAGTTTAAATTCAACTTTTTATATTACTATTTTATATTTGCGATTTATTAATTGGATATTCAAAGACTCGGATAAAAGTAATGAATATCCAAGTTAATAAAGAGCAAAATTTTGGACTCCTTTATAATTTTGTATTATAGATTTTATTTATAATACAAAATTAATTAAATCATTAAAATTTTTAAAATCTATAAAAGTTCAAAAAAAAATAAAAGCAATCCACTTGCTAATTTTTTCCATTCAAAACCTTTTCCAAAAAAAAAATCTCTCTCTTTTTTCTCAAAAGAAAAATCAAAAAAATTTTTTAAAAAAAAATTTATATATAAATTAAATTTAAAAAAAATAAAAATAAAAAAAAACATAATATAATTATAACCAAGATGTGTCTTAAAAAAAATATAATTAGACACACTAAGCTAGCGCAGGTTCTAATAGCTTAATTTTTTTAGCATGCAATATTTTCCTAAAGGAGACATAATTATTTAAATTTTAAATATTTAAAATTCATATTAATTAAGGGCAATGGATTTATTCATTGACCAGCTCTAGAGTAGATATAAGTACTATATCATCATATACCGCAAAAGAATTAAAAATAAAACATGATCTAGAAATTTCACCATTTAAGATTTCTGGAATATTCATTAGTAATCACTCGAGCTCTAAAAAGGTAGTGATTAAAATGATATCTACTAATAGAATAATTGAAATAAGATTTATAATAATAGATAAAAACCTCTCATTTTAATTAGTAATTCAGGAATGAACATATTGAGATACATTATTGGGGAACTGATTTATTAATTGCCCGTTAATGACTTTGCTAGAGTATTAAACAAACAAATTAATAAAGAGCATTTATTACTGAGTTAAATTTGATTGCCTCTTTTAATAGACTTATTAATTGTTATAAATGAGTTTTTATTTACAAAGAATTACTTATTCTTTTAATTAAAAACATACAGACAAACTACGACAATTAATTAAGTCAAAACTTTATATTATTCAACATTATTTTAAAATATATATTGATTATCACAGAAACATTATTAATTTTATCTTTTATTTTTATAAAAGATAAATATATTTTTATTTATTAAAAATTTCTCACCAAAAAAAAAAAAAAAAATGTTTTTTTTTTTTTAAATATTTCAAAAAAAAAATAAACAAACAAAAAAAAATATGTATACTTTTTTTTTTTTTTTATTTTTATTAGTGTCAGTACATATTAATTTGTATATACACATACAATAAACTAGCTTAGTGTACTACAAAAATTATAATATCTTTTGTTAATCAATCAGTGCATGGGTAATTTGTATATACACGTACAGTAACCTAGAATATTGTACAGAAAAAGGTTAATAATAGCTTTTATTAACCAGAAAGATAACGAAAATTATACATGCGTTGTGGAAATTAAATCTGAGGAAGTAGAGAAAAAAAGTGAAAAAGTAAATTAAGAAAATATTCAGAATTTTATAGACAAATCTGACTTAATGGAACAATAAGAAAAAAATGAACTGAGAACTTTTTTAGAAAAAAATAGTAACTTGTGGGAAAATAAAAAGAGAAAACATACAAACAAACGTGAATTTTCTATCAAAGTACAAAGAAAACCTCGTCTCATTGATTCGAGACCGTTAAGTAAAGAGGATTTAGCTACTTTACATCAAAAAGTAGACGAACTGATACAATTATAGGTTATAAGTAAGGTCGCTAACGCAGAATATATATCACCTATAGTTATGATGCGGAGAAAAGACGATAAATGTAGAGTAACTATAGACTACTGGCATTTAAACAAATTTGTATTGGATGATTTATATGCGATTCCTCACACGAAGTACTTATTCCAAACATTTCATGATACTAAGTGGCTTTCTAAAATTAACCTCAAAAATGTGTTTTGGAATGTTACCTTATAAGAAAATAGTAGACAATATACAGGTTTCATAATTTCAAAGAGAGTGCTTTTGTATTCAATGTATTACCTTTTGTCCTGAAAATGAGTTCAACACAGATTCAAAGGATAATGCAAAATATATTTATGAAACTAATTCAGGAGAATTACATAGTAATATACATTGATGACATTATCATTTTGACCAAAACGATTTCTGAACACTATAAAATATTGAAAGAAGTATATAAAATACTTGCTGATAATGAATTAATATAAACAAAGAGAAATGAGAATTATTTAAAAAGTCTATAACATATTTGGGAAAAATCATAGATCATAAAGGAACAGTACCTTCTATGGACAAAATTAAGACAATTATAGAAGCCAAACTATCTGAATCAAAAAAACAATTAAGATCATTACTAGGAGTTGCAAATTATTATAGAAATTATGTTACAAATTCCTCGGAATGCACTTCGAAATTAGTTCCATTATTAACCAAAAAAAAAAAGTTTATTTAGAGTAAAGAACATTCACAAGTATTTGAACAAATCAAGGAAAATATGGATAAAATAACCTATCTTTCATTATCTGAGCTAAGAAAACCGTATATTATTTATACAAACACATCAGACTATTCTATAAGAGCCGTACTAATTCAAATGATAGTGATACTTATAAAACAAAAATCATTCATTATACAGCAAGGAAATTGAATGATGTTTAACGAAAATGGAGCATAGTTGAAAAAGAATTATTTTCCATAGTAGTTGAATGCGAAAAGTTCGATCATTATATTAAGAAATCGAAAACTTTTATCAAAACATATTGTAAGGGTATTATTGGGATGGATTCAATTAATACTGGGAAATTATATCATTGGAAATTAAGACTTTTAGAATTTAACTTAAAATTCGAGCATAACAAAAGATTTAAAAATAGTATAGCTGATTGGATTATTAGATCAATAGAGGATGACATGGATCTCCCAAATCAGATGGTACTATATTGTAACAAACCAGCAAAAGAATATGAAGACTCTTATGTTATTCCGACTTGTGAAGAAATAGCTTATTCTGCACAAGAAGATAAAACGGACTTATCAAGAGATGTAATATGGAAAGGAGATTTTCTATTCATTATAAAACTGGAAAGTTATATATATCTCAGAAATATAGAAATCATTTAATGTATTAGTTTCATAGTAGTAAGTTTGCAGAACATTGTGGAGTTAATAAAACACTTAAAAAAATACAACGATATTTTTAGTGGCCTAACGTAAGTCGCAATATAGAAGAATATATATATAAATTGTTTAGTTTGTCAAGTAATGAGCAATAGAAAATTTAAGACTAATAAGAATCAAGACCTATCTAAACATAACTTATTTGATAGGTATCATTAGATATTATAGGACTGGTTAATAAAAGATATTATTAACCTTTCATAGTACATTAAGTTAGTTTAATAGTCGTGTATATACAAATTAACCATATACTAATGCTAGTTTAAAAAAAAA
>NW_021628801.1:0-1981 GCF_900005765.1 Plasmodium relictum | reverse complement strand
AAAAAAAAAAAAAAAATTTAAATTATTTTTTTTTTTGGGGGTTGACGTTTTCTTTCGAATTAAATAAAGAATTAATTTTTACATAAATGAAAGGACTTGATGAAAATATAATGTTTATGTAATATTCAATGTATATTTTTTTTTAATAACATCAAAGAAATTAGAGGCTAATTTTTGTCATTTGTTATAAATTAAGTGTGCGTGTTTTTAATTAAAAGAATATACTTATTGTTTGTAAATAAAAATACTTTATAACAATTTAACATATTTATTAAAGGGTGCAGTAAAATTTAATTAAATTAAATAGTATGCATCATAAGAAAATATTATATATATATATAATAAAAACGAATATATATATATAAAAACGTATATTTAGTTATACATACTCTTTATTAATTAGTTTGTTTAATACCCTAGCAAAGTCATTAACTGGGCAATTAATAAAACAATATTCAAAGACTTGGATGAATGTAATTAATATCCAAGTTAATAAAGAGCAAGTTTTAGGACTTCTCTATAATTTTGTATTATAGATTCTATTTTTATAATACAAAATTAATTAAATCACTTTAAGAAAATAAAAGTCTATAAAATTTAAATAAAATAAAAGTAATCCAATTGCTATTCTTTTCTTTTTCAATCTTTCTCCATAAAAATTCATTTTAAAAAAAAAAGAAGATAAAAAAAATATTTTTTCTTTTAAGAAAAAAAAAATATGCAAAAAAAATTTTGTAAATAAAAAAAAAAAAAAAAAGACATAATATAATTATAACGGAGATGTGTCTTAAAAAAACAGTAATTAGACACACTAAGTCAAGGTTCTAGTAGCTTAACTTTTTGCATACCGTGTACTCCTAGATAAGTGGTTAATAAAATTAGTTATTAACCTTTTGTAGTACACTAAGCTAGTTTACTATTTGTGTAAGTACAAGTTAGCCATGTACTGAGGCCAGTTAAAAAAAAAAATAAAGTTATTTTTTTTTTGTTTGTTTATTTTTATTTATATACATCTTTGTAATTAAAAAAAAAATATTAAATATATTTTTTTTATTTTTTTATTTTTATTTATATACATCTTTGTAATTAAAAAAAAATATTAAATATATTTTTTTTATTTTTTTATTTTTTTTTGTCTAAATTATTTTTTTTGTTATTTTATGTTTTTGACTTTTGTGTTTTAAAAATTAAATAAGAAATGTTAACTTATTAAAACTTAAGAGATAAAAGAAATGTTCATGTATTATTCAATGTATATTTTGAAATAACATTGAATATAATAAAATTTTGACTTTATCAATTATTATAGTTTGTCTGTATGTTTTTAATTAAAAGAATAAGTAATTCTTTGTAAATAAAAACTCATTTATAACAATTAAATATACGTTTATATATATATATATATACAATAAAAACTAATATATATATATATATAAACGTATATTTAGTTATACATGCTCTTTATTAATTTGTGGTTAATAAAAGGTATTATTAACCTTTTGTAGCATGCTAAGCTAGTTGCTAGTTCTATACGTACAAGTTAGCCATGCACTGACGCTAGTCTTATAAAAAAAAAAAAAAAAAATAAAGTTATTTTTTTTTGTTTGTTTATTTATATATACATACATCTTTGTAATTAAAAAAAAAAAAAAAAAAAATTAACATTTTTTTTTGGGAAAGTTTTTTTTGAAAGTTACGTTATGTTATGTTATAATATGTTTTAATTTTTAGTGTAAATAAAAATTAAAAGAAAGAAATGTTAACTTATTAAAAACTTAAGAAATATGAGAAATGTTTATGTATTATTCAATGTATATTTTGAAATAACATTGAATATCATAAAATTTTGACTTAATAAATTGTTATAAATTGTTTGTATGTAATTAATTAAAAGAAGATATTAATTCTTTGTAAATAAAAACTCATTTATAACTGTTAATAGGTTTATTAAAAGATGCAGTAAAATTTAACTTCAATTAAA
>NW_021628799.1:1738-2002 GCF_900005765.1 Plasmodium relictum | reverse complement strand
AAAAAAAAAAAAAAAAAAATAATTTTTTTTTTTTTTTTGGTTTTTTGTGTGTTTCGTTTTTAGAAATTTTTTTGTTGATTATTAATTTAAATACCTTTTTAAAAATTAAAAAAAATAAGATTAATAATTTTGGTATAACCAATGTTATATTTTAAAAATAATATTGAATAATATAAAGATTTGACTTTATTAATTGTTATAGTTTATATATACTTTTAATTAAAAGAATAAGTAATTCTTTATAATTAAAAACTCATTTATAAC
>NW_021628799.1:665-1557 GCF_900005765.1 Plasmodium relictum | reverse complement strand
TTTTTTTTTTTTCTTATTAGTATTAGTATACAAATTAGTTTGTACATACACATACACAAACTAGCTTTGTGTACTACAAAAATTATAATATCCTCTATTACTCAGCCAGTGCATGGGTACTTGTATATACACGTACAGTAACCTAGAATATTGTACTGAAAAAGGTTAATAATAGCTTTTATTAACCAATGACTAACTTGTACATACACGATTAGTAAACTAACTTAATGTACTATAAAAGGTTAATAACATATTTTTATTAATCAATCTTATATATATATACATATTTATAAATCAGTATATTTAGTTATACACACTCTTTATTAATTTGTTTATTTAATACTATAGTAAATACATTAAACAGGAAATTAATAAATTAAGTATTTAAAGAACTAAATTATAAATCACCAATTTAAAATAAAAAAATTAAATGCAATATATGTTTATATTAGTTTCTTTTTTTTTTATAGTTTCATTAAATTATATTT
The DNA here is from genome assembly GCF_900005765.1 of Plasmodium relictum. Classification (NCBI taxonomy): domain Eukaryota; phylum Apicomplexa; class Aconoidasida; order Haemosporida; family Plasmodiidae; genus Plasmodium; species Plasmodium relictum. The sequence goes on along the minus strand of NW_021628799.1, from coordinate 1,069 downwards.
CATGATAATTTGTTTATTTTATTTTTTTTTAACATATTTAACATGAAATTTATAAATAATTATTTATAATAAAAATTGAAAAATTTAGCATTTTTTATGTTTTTATATTGTTTTTTACTTAAACATTGAAGTAAAAATTATGGTGTATGTTTAACTTTTAATTTTATAATATAAATATATAAAATTATTTTTAAGGAATTTTATATTATTTTCAGTTCAGACATATCATTATTTATAATATATTTGCTTACTTTATATTCTCTTTTTTTTTTTTTCTTTAAATAGACTAATAGTTATTTTTTATAACTCTATCTTGAAACTGCTTTAATCGAGTTTATTACTATACACATATTATGAAATTAATTTAAATAAAAAAAATAACATTTAACATATTTTTTCTTGTT
>NW_021628799.1:0-561 GCF_900005765.1 Plasmodium relictum | reverse complement strand
ATATATATATGACTATATTTTTTTTTTTGTATGTATTGATTTTATTAAAATAAAAAAAAAATATATATTTTTTTTTTTACATATAAAAAAAGATTTCAATAAAAAATTTTAAGTAAAATTTTGGTTTTTTTGTTAAATCGAATTAATCTTTAAAATTAGAAAAATTAAATTTGAAAAACTAAAAAGAAAAAAAAGTATTTTGTTTTTATTAATATTTAATATTTATTTATTTTATAAATGTTATTTAAAAATTATAATTAAAATTTTATTTTATTTTATTTTGTTTACTTAAATAGCTTTTATATAATTGTAAATTTAACAAGGATTTAAATTTTTAATAAAACAAAAATAAATACATAATTTTATTAAATAAATGCCCCTAAAATTATAATTGTTTAGTTATTTAAATGAAAGCATAAATATATTTTTACATTAAATAAAATAAGTAGAGATACTATACATATGATTTATTAATTGCCCGTTTAATGACTTTGCTAGAGTATTAAACAAACAAATTAATAAAGAGCATGTATAACTAAGTATACGTTTATATATATATAT
>NW_021628798.1:1683-2197 GCF_900005765.1 Plasmodium relictum | reverse complement strand
CTAAATGTGATATGCTTTCTAAGTTACTTTTTCTCAAAAATTTGCAAGAGTCCAACTAAAATAAGATGGAAACATTTAGCATTAAAAAAAGGTTTATTTTTTTATATTAATGAAATTTTAATTTAGAAAAATAATAACAAAAATACTGAAATCTTTTTAGGAGTTATTATTATCTTACATTACAAGAGTATTGTAACATCACAATGAAAAGAACAAATATGATTAATTTTATAAAAGGATTTAATGAAATCTCTTTCTTTCCTTTATTGTACATTTTTAAAGTGGAAATATCTTCAGTGATAAAGCTTTTAATTACATGATTATTGTATCTAGGATATTTTTTGATGTTTGAGATAATATTATTTCTCCTGTTCATCATTTATTTTTTTTTAATTAAAATAAAATTTTTATGATAAAATTTATTTTTATTTTATTTTTTTTATTTATATAAATCAGTTTATCTTGGCCCTTAAATATAAGAAATTATATTAATGACTTTAAAAAAATAAATAAA
>NW_021628798.1:937-1602 GCF_900005765.1 Plasmodium relictum | reverse complement strand
AAGAAACAAAAATTACCTTAAAGATATATTAACTTTTAATTTTAAAATGTTTGCATAAATGCTATGTATTAATATTATTAAAATAGAATAGATTAATAAAATGATGAACATATTATATGTATTAAATATTTAGAGTTAACGACTAAGTATTTTTTTTATTATTTTCTTCTAAAATTTTAAAAAAAAATCTCAACTATTGAGAATTATTGATTCACTCTATAGAAAAAAAAAAAAAAAAAGATAAAATTTGAATAAAATTTTTAATATAGAGAAACAATTAAGAATAACATTCCATCTGATAATATTTACCACTTATTTAGGTGATAGTTCGATACTTAAACCAATATTTATATATATATAATTATTGTGGTAACAGTAATAATAAATAAAGAAAAGTATAATGTGAGAAAAAAAAGGAATGTATAAAAATAATTATGTTATAATTTAAATTATAAATGTGGTAATACTAATTCTATATATTTTTAAGATATTATATTTAATATACCTTAAAGATAAGATAATATGAAAAATTCTTCTCTCCTTACGCTTAATATATTCAATTATAGCTTTATTTTATTTTTTTAATTTGATTTAACATTATAAAATTATATAATGTAATAATGTTAAGTTATAAGAAGAAATAAAATTGAAATTAAATTTAATGC
>NW_021628798.1:0-824 GCF_900005765.1 Plasmodium relictum | reverse complement strand
GAAAATATTTTCTTTAATAATAATTGTAAATAATTATAATTTTAACTTATTAATATATATATATTATAAAGAAGGTATAGTATAAAATATATCTTGAGTATATAATTAATGATAATTTATTTTTTATTTTAACTATAGCATGTGATTTTTATGATATATTTGTATTTTAATTATATTGTTTTATTAATTTGGTGATTAAAATACTTTTGTAGTATATTAAATGATAAAATTAATAAAAAGCATGTAGAGAAATCTCTACTTGCTTTATTTATTATAAAAATACTTATTATAGATTACTGGTTAATAAAATATGTTATTACCTTTTAAAATATATAAAGTTAGATTACTATTTAGAAAATACAAGTCAGCTATACAATAACTCTAGTTAAAAAAAATATATATAGCCACACTTTTTTTTTGTTTATTTTATTATTTATGTATTTGTTATTATTAAAAAAAAAAAAAGATTTGAATTTTTTCATTTTTTTGTTGTGAAAATGATAAATGAAGTATTAATTTCTACTTACATAAAAATTAATGAATGAAAAGTAACTACAAAAAAATCTTTTATTTTCTTTTACTAAATAAAAAGTATAATATTTGTGTTATATTAAAATTATACTTTTTGAAATAACAGTAAATAAATTAAAATTTAATTTTGCTATTTGTTATATTTTAATTATCTTTATATGTTTTTAAATTAAAAGAATATATTTATTCTTTGTAAATAAGTATACATTTGTCAAAGTAAATATATGTCTGTTAGGCAATTGGTTAATAAAGGCCATTATTAACCTTTTTCAGTGCAATATGCTAGGTTACTG
>NW_021628797.1:17436-25554 GCF_900005765.1 Plasmodium relictum | reverse complement strand
TATATATATATATATATATATATATATATATATATATATATATATATATATATATAAATTAGTATATCTAATCATACATGATTTTTATTAATTTGTTTTTTTGACACTTTAGCAAATCCATTAAACATGCAATTAATAAATCATATATACAATAAAAAATAAAATAAAACGATAATACTTTTTTTTAAATAGCATGTATACAAAAAAAAAAAAATTTCTTTTTTGTTATAAGTTGATTTTAATTATATTTAATTTAATTTAAAGAAAAAAATTTTTTTTTTGAGAAATTAAATTTTGCCAATCGAATTAATTTTTGAAATCACAAAAAATTAAATTTTAACTTCGAAAGAAACAAAAGGAGTTTTATTTTTATATGTTTTTTTAAAGAATGCTAATAACTCTAATATAATTTTACTATTTTATTTAAAAAGTTATTTTACATATAATTAGTGGCTCTAATACAAATTTAAATTTTTTTTAAAAATAAGGATAAATTTTTACTAAAGTGAATTCTCTAAAGCATTATATGTTCAGTCATGTAAATTATATGTGTAAATTTTACTTATAGCATAAATATATTTTTAGAAAAATTAAAATTAATAGATACCATTCTTTATGCTCTTTATTAATTAGTCAGTTCAATATTATATAAAAGTCATTAAATAGTCAATTAATGAATCAGTAATTAAAATTTTTAAATAGCTTATCTATTTTTAAATATGTCATTTCTTTATTAATAATATATATTTTTTGCATGCTTTTAGGCAACAAACGCTGTATATTTTTAAACTACATTCTTCATTATAAACAAATTATTATTACATGCATTTTTTGAGCAAATAACATGTCACTAATTCTTAAATTATATTACTGCAATATAAATAATTTATATTATTTATATAAATTTCTTGAAAATAATTCATTATTTTAATCATTTTTCTTTTTATTAAGATAAAATAATATTTACAATTTTGACAACATTTAAAAATTAAAATTAGGAAGAATATGTTAGCAAATCCTCTGAGAAATATAAAGTAAATAATTTTTTAAGATTATATTGGTATCTATAAAAAAAAAAAAGAAATTATGGTATTTTACTTGGTATATAAGTTTTTATATAATAAAATAAGGAAAGAATAAAAGAGAACTTTAAATATTATTTAAGTGTTTTTTTTTTAACAATATGACTTATTAAACTTATTGTAATTTGTCACACAAATGTATTAATAAATAAAAATTGTCTATTCATTTTTATTCAAGTGTTTGAACATGTTTTTAAGTATGAGAATCAAAATATTTAGTTGAAAAATATAATTACATAACTAAATTTAACTTGGTATATGCAAATATTTATGCCTAATTTTTATTACAAAAACATAATATTCTGACACTTTTTTAATAAAAGTTTAATCATTTATATAAATACAATAATTTAACATATAAAACATATTATACTAATACTTTTTCAATTTTATGGATATAAAATGAAAAAAATATGTATTTTTATTTAAAAATTAAGTTAAAATATAGAGCATATTATGTTAGAAGTGTAGTTGAATTTTACTATATCAATAATAAATTTTCTTTCTTTTTTTTTTAATTTATGCAAAAGATAATTATGATAAATTCAAATAGAAAATGTTATATATTAATTTTTTTTTTATTCCTTACAATATTTTATATTAATTAATATTTGCATTTCACAAGAACCACAAGAGGGAAGCCCAGATTTATTTTCAGAAGAGTATATAATTGTTTGATATTTTTATTTAAAAAAGCATATATTTTAATTAAATATTATATATGAAAATAAATTTTTTATTTATAGAATATCTTCAAATATTTGTACAAGAGAAAACTCTCCTAGTGTGAGAAATTTGATTGATACAGTAAATATAGAACAAGATGAAATTCTTGATTTAGAAAATGCATATAGTCACTTCCCTATAGAAGAGTATATTATCTTTGGAATATTTTCACATATATTATTTTTTATATTAATTCAATGTTTTATGATTGTATATATTTTTTTTTGTTTATTTTAGAAAAAATTCAGATTCTAATAATAAAGATGATTTTTTTAGCATGAGTTTAGTTGATATAATAAATATAGAGAAAAGTAAGTCATATGATATAAAAAATATTTTAGATGAAGTACAATGCTCGTTAATGGATTCTCCAATGGATCCTTTTTATCCATCTTTTAAAAAGTACACACTTTTTTATATATTATACTTAATTTTTCGTTTTAACTGAGGGTTATATCTATATGTAATATGAATTATTTTTAGTGAAAACTTACCTATTTATATCGAAAAAGAGTCTGAAATTTTAAGTACCCTACCAGATTTAAAAATACCCCCTGAGAATTTACTTCTTGAACAGTATATACTTTTTATATATTTTAAATGAATTTTTCATATTAACTGAAGGTTATATATATATGTAATATATTTTATTTTTAGTGATTTAATTAACGTTACTGATAGAAAACCCTTTAGTGTAAAAAAATTAGTGAATACAGAAAATGTAGAACATGAAGACTCTGCTGAAATACAAGATGTATTAGGTGGAATTCTAAGAACATTACCAGGTTCACAAATAGAACCTTTAGGTTTACCTCATGAACAGTACATATTTTTATATATTTTGACTTAATTTTTCATTTAAACTGAAGAATATATGTACATGTAATATGATTTATTTTTAGTGAAAACTCAACCATTCATGCTGAAGCAGGGCCTTCTAACATGAGTTTAATGGACACAAATGTAAAACATGAAGATTTTTATAATATATCGAATATTTTCAGTGATTCATCAGTAACTCCCAGTTATTCGAAAGGGGGATTCCTTGAGTTACTCTTAGAAGAGTATATTAATATATCTTTACATGAAAAATGTTTCATTTTTATTTAATATTTTATATACATATGTAATTTCTTTTTTTTTTTAGTCAATGTTCAACTATTAATTATGAAGATGAACTTCCCTCTACTAGCAATTTAACTATCCCAGAAAATGTAGAAAATGAAGGATATGCTAAATTACAAATTATTCCTGTTGATTTTTCTATAGAAAAGTACATGTCTTCTTAATTATTTTCATGCATATAATATTTTATTTTAAATTAATATTCTATATATAATGTTCCTTACTTTTAGACAATTTTATTATTTTATATTAAGGAAGAATCCTCTATCACAAACAAATTAATAAACATAACATTATATGCATGTATATATATTTTCTTTTCTAGACCTACTAGAACTATCAACGATAATGAAGATATGATCTCTGTAGATGAAATTGAACAAATATCAGAAAAATCATACAAAAGAAAAAGAAAGAAGAGAAATTACGGAGATATTGATAATTTAGGTGATCAGAATATTGAAAAAGATATACATATTAGTCCAAAAAAAAGTTATGTTTGTTATCTAAGTTATAGTCAAATTGAAGATTTTGTTCTTTCTCTTTCAAATATTTTCAAAATGCAAATTAACTGTTTACCAGATAATGTAGTTCCAAGTTTACAAAGACTAAGAGACATATTAGAAGAGGATAATAAAGTTACATATGATAATTTAAAAAAAAAAATAAGCATAAATATTTTGCTATTAAGAGACATTATAAATGAGGAAATAAAAAAAATTAATCCTTCTGACCTAATAGCAATAAAAGAATATTATGATACAAATATAAAAGGAGAAAAACTACAAAAAAAAGTTAATAATAATATTTTGTTATTTAGATATAAAACAAACCATGAATTTAATATAGAAGCACTGCATGAAAGAATAGAGCAAATTTTAAAAATTTTTGAGGATTTATCCAATGAATACATATTTCTGAAGAACTTAGATGATCTTAAATCAACTATTGCGAATGACTTCATGCACAATAAATTATTTTCTTTTCCATTTTTTCAATCTTTAAAAGTCTTTAAACGTATTTTTGAATTATTAAAATGCATGGATGAATTAATAGAATGTGCAGAAAAATCAATTAAAAGTGGATTTATATTAAGAGATCGTAATTATTTTTGTATGACTCAAAAGAATATATCTAATCTTTATTCATTGATAATTTCAACTATTAGAGTTAATTCTATTAAACTTGACAATATTTTGAAAACATTGAATTTATCATATAAAGACCACGGTATAATAGTAGAAGCAATTTTTTATTTTTTTAAAAAAGAAAATGCAAAAAATAAGGAAAAATTAAGACAATACTTAGATAAACCCTACAAAGAAAATTCTTTAAAGGCGATTTATGATTTTTTATTAGAGGAAGAAAAGTATATTATATGCTGCTGTAATGAAGCATCTAAAATTTTTAATTTGAACTTAAATGACAAAAATAAGGGAAGCATGCTTTTCAATGATCTAATGAATAATAAAAATACTATGGATTGTTTATTCTTTCTTTATGAAACCATTATTAAATTAATCGGAGGTTTATTTGTTAAGAAACAGTTATTCTATATAATGAATATACGTAGGTCATTATTTAAGATGAATTCATTAAAAAAAAGGAAAAATATTTTCAGAGCAAAAATAATAAATAAAAAACTCCAATCAGATTTACTCTCTCAAATAGAAAAAGAAAAATGTAATATCGAAAAAATTAAGCTTAATATAAGAAATTTATATCTATTGATCACTACAAAAGATGATGTAGAAATTATTCAAGTGCCAGATTCTTTAATAAATAAAATAAAAGGAATTTTATCAATTTTACGTTTCATTCATAAATTAGCATGTAAAAATAAATATAGAACTTACTTTAATAATGCAAAAAAGGTTAATACGGAAAATATGTTGCTTGCACTATATTATGCCAACCAAAGGCTTTCAAAGTTTACTGAAAATGAAATACAATAAAAATACATATTAAAAAAAAATTATTTTTTAGTGAATTTATAAAGAAAAATAATTTTTCTATGTGTGATTTATTAATTGGATGTTTAGTTAATAAGAGATGTTTTGTCCTTTTATAATAAAAGTTATCTTACAAGTCAAGAAAATACAAATCAGTTATCTCCTACCTCTAGCTAAAGAAAAAAAAAAAATAAAATGTATACATAGTTATATTTTTTTTATTTATTTTACTTTCACATATTTCTGTAAATTAAAAAAAAAAATTTAGTTTATTTGTTTTTGTGTATGAATTTTTGGAACTGAAAGATTGTTAATTTTTAATCAAAAGATAAAAAAATTAATGTATAAAAAGTATAATGTTTATGTTAGTGATTTATTAATTTCCTTCTGATTTATTGCTTTCCCATTTAATGACTTTTCTTAGGTATTGAATGAACAATGTAATAAAGAGCATTTTTATAATGTGTTTAATATTTTTATTGGTTTATGATTTTCCTTTTTAATGAAGCTTCATAAAGATGATAAAGTGTTTAATTATTTAATAATTTATAAGTCTTCAACAATTGACATATAATTAAGGTATAATAAACATCTTAAATAAACATACATACATACATAACATCTTTGATTAAAGATGATATCTTTCACTTAAGTTTATACATCTGATTTATTAATTGGATATTCAAAGACTTGGATAAAAGTAATGAACATCCAAATTAATAAAAAGCAAATTTTTAAGACTCCTTTATAAGTTTGTATTATAGATTTTATATACTACAAAATTAATTAATAACATCTTAAAAATTGAAGTATATATAAGTTAAATAAAACTTATTTAAAGTAATCCACTTGCTATTTGGTCAGTGAATAAATCCATTGCCCTTAATTAATATGCATTTTAATTATTTAAAATTTAAATAATTATGTCTTCTTTAGGAAAATATTGCATGCTAAAAAAATAAGCTATTAGAACCTTGACTAACTTAGTATGTCTCATTATATTTTTTTTTAGACACATCTCAGTTATAATAACATTATGTCTTTTTTTTATTTTTTCTGTATGTTTTTTTTAAAAAAAAAAAAAAAAAAAATTTTATTTTTTTTAATAATTTTTTTTTGAGAAAAAAGAAAGAGAATTTGAAAAAAAAGAATTTTGAATGGAAAAGATTAGCAAGTGGATTGCTTTTATTTTTTTTTGAACTTTTATAGATCTTTAAAATTTTAGTGATTTAATTAATTTTGTATTATAAATAAAATCTATAATACAAAAATTATAAAGGAGTCCTAAAATTTGCTCTTTATTAACTTGGATATTCATTACTTTTATCCGAATCTTTGAATATCCAACTAATAAATCACTATTTTTATCCCTTTTATTTTTCTTCCAAAAAAAAAAAACATAATCATCATTTTAAAAAAAAAATAAAAGGACATAATATAATTATAACCGAAATGTATCTTTAGCAAAAAAAACATTTATTAGATACACTAAGTCAAAGTTCTAGTATCTTAACTTTTTACATGCATTGTACTCCTAGATAAGACCTTTAACTATATATTAACTAGGGACAATGAATTTATTCATCGACTAACATCCTTAAAAATCTTTGATTTTTAAATTCGTTTATTTTCTTTAAAAATATCATATATTTTTCTTTCCAAAAAAATATATATAAAAAAATTTCTTCAATCTTTTTCTTTTTTAAAAATAAAAATAAAAGTTAAAGTAATATCTTTATTTACAAAACCAAAATGTTAAAAAAAAATTAAAGAATTTTTTTTTTTTATTGATTATTTAGACAAAAATGTATGATTGGCTCGATAACATTGCGTGAGAAGTTAAATTTCTTAATTGATATTTTAGCCATTTATTATATACAAAAAGTTAATATATATACCTTTATTAACCACCTGCTGGTTAATGAATAAATTCATTTCTCTTAATTAATATGCGGTTTTAAGTTTTTCTTGATAAAACTTATTTATATATGTGCGTAATTGAATAGTACTAACCAATTAGTAAGACCAAATTTTATTTTGTCTTACTGACTTATTAATTGGCTGTTTTATGACTTTGTTAGAGTATTATACAAACCAATTAATAAAAAGCATGTATAACTAAATAAACGTTTTTAAATATATATATTCTTTTTTTTTTAATATATATATAATGGTTTCTTATGATGCATAATATTTAATTTAAATTAAGTTATATTTCATCTTTTAATAGACATATCAAACTACTATAAATGAGTTTTTATTTACAAAGAATAAGTATGTTCTTTTAATTAGAAACACATACACAATTTATGGCAATTAACAAAAGTCAAAACTCTAATTTATTCAATGTTATTTCAAATAAATATGCATTTAATATAGCATAAACATTATGCTTTTTCATTCCTTAAGTTCTTCATGTAACTAAAAATTAATTCTCTTTTTAATTTGAACAAACATCATTCGACCACAAAAAAAAAAAATAATTTTATTTTACTTTTTTTTTTAATTACAAAGATGTATATATAATAAAATAAACAAAAAAAAAACAAAAAAAAACAAAACAAATAAAATAAAATAAAATAAAATAACTTTATATTTTTTTTTTTCTTAACTAGTGTCAGTTCATAATTGACTTTTATTTTCCTAACTAGTAACTCATTCTATTTTTACAAAAGGTTAATAACAATTTTTTTATTAGCCACTTAACTAGAAATTCATTACATGTAAAGGATAAAGTACTACACCGTGACAAACTTAGTGTGTCTAATAAAAGTTTTTTTTTTTTTAAGACATATCGTTTATAATTATATTAATATCTTCTTTATTTTTTTTATTTTTTTTTATTTAAGAGAGATTTTTTTTTTAAATGAAAGATGAATCATTGAAAAAAGAATGGTATGTATATTGTATTAATTAAATTTAACTTAATATAGATTCTATTTTTAAAAGTAATTTTATTAATTTTGTATTATTTATTTATTAATTGCTTGCTTAATAATTTTGCTAGAGTATTAAACAAACAAATTAATAAAGAGCATGTATAAATAAATATACGTTTATATATATATATATATATATACTTGTTTTATTTTATACATATAATGATTTCTTATGATGTTGGTTAATTGGTTAATAAAGGTTATTATTAACCTTTTTCAGTATAAAATGCTAGGTTACTGTACGTGTATCTACAAGTACCCATGCACTGACTGAGTAATAGAGAATATTATGAT
>NW_021628797.1:16559-17327 GCF_900005765.1 Plasmodium relictum | reverse complement strand
TTTTTTTTTTTTGTTTTTTGTTTTGAAATATTTTAAAAAAAAAAAATAATTTTTTTTTTAATGGGGATTTTAGTTTTTAAAAAAATTTTTGTTAATTAAAAAAAATTTAAACATCTTTTTAAAAATTAAAAAGATGAGATTAATTTTTTTGTATAATCAATGTTATATTTTAAAAATAACATTGAATAATATAAAGATTTGACTTTATTAATTATTATAGTTTGCATATACGTTTTTAATTAAAAGAATAAGTAATTCTTTATAATTAAAAAAAAAAAACTCATTTATAACAATTAATAAGGCTATTAAAATTGTAATAAAATTTTACTAAGTCATAAATGCTCTTTATTAATTTGTTTGTTTAATACTCTAGCAAAGTCATTAACCGGGTAATTAATAAATCAGTACTATAAAAGGTTAATAATATATTTTATTAACCAAGTAATTAAACATAAAAGGAATTTTTTTTTTTTAAAAATTTTACATATTTTTATTAGATCACATAAAATCTTAATTTTACCACGATTTTAATGGTAATATTATATTATTGATACAATAAGAGACCGTTTTATGTGTTTTTTTTTACTGATATGTTTATTAAATAATATACAAAAGTGATTTATTAATTGGTAGTTTAATGATTTTGCTAGAGTATTAAAAAAACAAATTAATAAAGAGCATGTATAACTAAGTACAAGTTTATATATATATATAGTTTTTATGATGCATAATTATTAATTTATTCAATGTTATTTCGAAATATACATT
>NW_021628797.1:13530-16396 GCF_900005765.1 Plasmodium relictum | reverse complement strand
AAAAAAAAATATATATATATATTTTTTTTTTTCTTTTTTATTTTTATTAGTGTCAGTACATATTAGTTTGTATACACACATACAGTAAACTAGATTAGTGTACTACAAAAATTATAATATATTTTGTTAACCAGTTAGTGCATGGGTAACTTGTATATACACGTATAGTAAACTAGCATAGTATACTGAAAAAGGTTAATAATAGCTTTTATTAACCAAAAAGTTATTGAATAGACGGTTAATGAGTCAAATAATTAAGCAGCACATTAAAATTAAAGTCTTAATTCATTTTAAAACTTCTAAATACATATTTTAACAATTTAATTATTATAAATATTGTTTCTCTACTTTTTATTTTCAACTTTTTATTTTTTCCCAATACTTTATACAACTTTCTAAATATCCATTAGTCCAATTGTACAAGCTATCTTTAAGTTGAAAACATTCCTCTTTTTTTGACTTATAAAACTTAAACCATTCTTGATACGTAAAATTACACTTCATTAACTTCTCTCTCTCTTCATGAATCACACTATAAAAATTTTTTATATCCTCAATTAATTTATCATACCAGTTCTTGAATTTTTCTTCTTCCCATATTCGTCCATGTAGAGAACACCTTATATTACTACTATAACACATTTCTTCCCATTTTGGAAGCATATAATCCATTAATGAAAGTCTCAGAGCTTCTAAATATTCTTCTTCACTACAATGCCATTTATTGATTATTAATTCTTCATGGCTGTTTTTTTTATTTTCACATTTTTTACAATCTTCTTCGAATTTATTTAAATAATTCTTAAACGATTCATTTTTCATTCTATATTTAAATTCATTTAACTCCTTTTTTTTATTCTTAAAAAATTTAGAGCGTTCATCATCCGTGGGATATTCCTCCTTAAACTTTCTATATTCTTGAGCAACTATACGAAAAATATTTTTTATTTCATGTAATTTATCAAGAAAAAACTCGAATTTTTCTTGCTCCCATACTCTTCCATATATGGTATATTTTATCTTATACTTCCTACAAAGATATTCCCATTTATGCAATAAATGTTCTACTAATTCTTTTTCTATATTTCTAGTAAATTCATTATGTCTTTTCAATAATATATCTGTTTGTAAATGACCATTTCCATTTTCTATATTTCTTTCTGATATTATCCTTAGGTGATCTTTATTGAATTTAATTGAAGAAATTGATACATTTTCCTGCTTGAATATGCATTATAATAAAATTCAAAAATGGAATATTTAAAAAGTAAATTTACATTAATAGAATTTCAATTTAAATATTTTATTAAAAAAAATAAATATATTTTTATTATAAATCTGATCTTACTTCTAAAAGAAAAAAAAAAAGTAGAAGAAATAATATAGTAAGAAATTTGAATCCAATAGATATGTTGCCATTTTTATTTTTAGTAATTCCTCTTCTAGTTATACATAAATACATGGAGCAATTTTTCGTGACATTCATATTTTGCGCTAAAAGCCATTTATTTAAGTCATCAATTAATCCTTTAACAAATATCATATTTAATTATTATATTTTTTAAGATAAGAAATAATTCATTAAAAAAAAAAACTATTATTAATATATCCTTTATTATAAAATATTATTCTATAATTAAATTTATGGAAAATATTTTAAATTTAAAAAAAAAAAAAGTGATAAAAAAATAAAATAATATGAAAACATATAATAATAAAGAGAAAAAAATATTTTTAAAATTTTTAATTTAAATAATTTACTTTAGAATCCCTGTTGAAAACTCATATGTTAATATGATTAAAACTAAATAACTCAAATTCTGACTCTTAAATACTTAACATTAAAAAAGGAATTTTTTTTTAGGGATTTTATTAAGAAAATTTTAAACTTTAAAAAAATAAATAAATGTATACGCAAATTCATAAGAAATATAAAAGTTATACTTTTAAAAAATTATGAAATTTATATAAAATTACTGACAATATATTTTTTATATCATTCATTTTTCCATATTTGCTTCATTATGAATTTTAGCCCTTCGTTTATTTATTAAAAAAACATTTACTGGAATAATATTTTTATCATTTTATTTTTATTATATTATTTTTAGAAATAATTTTCTTCATTTGCTGATTATTTAACTTTTTACTCTTAAAATATATCTAATTATTATATTACTATAATAGTTTTCCTATAATTTTCAGTAAAAATAAATTAGTAGAATAAAAACATAAATATATGCTAAATATGAATAACTACTTTAATTTCATTTTATTATATACCTGTATATATTACTTTTTTTTCTTTTTTTACATTATACTCTATTCCATCACCATATTTTGCGTTTTTCTATACTTGATTTCTTTATTAGCCATTTTATCACTTTCCCAGAGCATTGAACATGCAAATTAATAAACAAGCAAAATTCTCTTTATGGATTTTAGATATTTCGAAAATGTATTTATGCTACTAGTATGTAAATTTTATATATATAATTTACTCAAGTAAGTAATTATTATTTAAGAGGCATTTATTTATTTTAATAAGATAACACTTTCATTTTTTTATTAACAATTTAAATCCTCATTAAGATTATTAATTATATAAAATAATTCAATAAAACGAAGAGATAAATTTAATTATTAATTATATTTTAAAAATAAGTAAAAATTAAATATTAAGGAAAAGCGTAATGATTTTTTTTTTTTTTTTAAATTCAAATTTAATTTTCATTTTAAAAATTAACTTCATATGTGGTTAATAAAAGCTATTATTAACCTTTTTCAGTACACTATGCTAGGTTACTGTACGTGTATATACAAGTTTCCCATGCACTGACTGATTAACAAAAGATATTATAATTTT
>NW_021628797.1:12424-13380 GCF_900005765.1 Plasmodium relictum | reverse complement strand
AAAAAAAAAAAAAAAACTATTTTTTTTTTTTTGGAGGTGAGAAAAATTTTTAGTAAATAAAAATATATTTATCTTTTATAAAAATAAAAGATAAAATTAATAATCTTTTTGTTGTAATCAATTTATATTGCGAATAACATTGAATAAATTAATAAACTTACTAAAATATGCAACAATATTTAACTCAATTAAATATTATACATCATAAAAACTATATATATATATAAATCCGTATATTTAGTTATACATTCTCTTTATTAATTTGTTTGTTTAATACTCTAGAAAAGTCATTAAAAGGCCAATTAATAAATTAATATGACAACAAATAGTTTACAAAAATATTTTCATTGAAAATCTTTTATTATATATTATAAAAAAAAAAAAAAAATATTTTTTTTTTTTAAATGAATAAAAATAAACTTAACAAAATTAACATACATAAAAAAAAATTGTTATCTTTTTTTAACTAGCGAATGTATGAGTAAATTCTCTATTTTTCTATGAACAGCTAACTTTTATTATATAAAAAGCTAATAATATCTTTTATTAGTTAGCTCTCTAATTTTTATTATCTTTTTTCTATATTTTTTCCTAAATAAAATATTTATGAAAATTTTCAAGTTAATAAGAAATTTTACGTAAAATTACATTAAAATACTTAGAAAGAAATTAAAAAAATTTCTCTAAAATAAAAATAAAAATGTAAATTTTAATAGCAATGCTCATAAATTGATTATTATAAAAAAAATTGAAAGTTATTAATATAAAGATAATGAAGAAAGAAGATATACGAATATATTTGTTAATGGTGATAAAAACACTTATTCTTTAATTATGAAGACGATATTAATGGAATTGTTTTCAATAAAAGTATTATTAACCTTTAGATTTATCAAATTGTCTGTTCAATACCTTTGCTATAGTATTGATTTATTATTTTCCTGTTTAATGGCTTT
>NW_021628797.1:9541-12305 GCF_900005765.1 Plasmodium relictum | reverse complement strand
TATATATATATATACTTATTTTATTATATATATATGATAACTTTTAATAATATTGGTTAATAAAAGATATTATTAACCTTTTGTAGTACACTAAGCTAGCTTTCTAGTCGTGTATATGCAATTTAGCCATGCACTGACTCTAGTTAAAAAAAAAAATTAAAATTATTTTTCTTTTTTTTTTCAGGGATTGTTAAATGTTTGTTTTTGTTTTTCGAATTAAATGAAGAATTAACTTTTACTCTTAAAAAAATTTAAGATATAAAATGAATAATATGTTTATATTATATTCAATGTATATGTGTGAAATAAAATTGAATAAATTAAGATTTTGACTTTATTGTCATAATTTGTTCGTATGTTTTTAATTAAAAGAATAAACTGATTCTTTATAAATAAAAATTCATTTATAACAAATAATAGATCTATTAAAAGATGCAGTAAAATTTAATTTCGATTAAACTTTATGCATCTGATTTATTAATTGGTCGTTTAATGACTTTGCTAGAGTAATCATAAGAAACCATTATATATATAATAAAACAAGTATATGCATATTTAAAAACGTATATTTATTAATACATGCTCCTTATTAATTTGTTTGTTTAATACTCTAGCCAAGTCATTAACCGGACAATTAATAAATCAATTGGAGACAACGTTAGGAAACTTGAAATTGGTGTAAATAGAACCCCGTTGGATTAGAGAGTCTAAAATGAACAAGGAGTAGTCAAACCTAGGATTGGAAATTTTTGCTGATATAATGTAGCTCAACCAACGATATGTTTTTGAAATTAGGAATAATGGAGATAATATTAGACCTAAGATACCAAAAGGATTTCCAAAATTCAGTGATAGATCTTTAGAACATTACTTTAATTGGTTTATAATATTTAAAATAGAAGCAAAGATGCAAAGAATATCTAGAGTAGAGATATGTATAATATTAGAATCATTAACATCAAATATTTATGGATATGATTTATCTAATTTATCAATGGATAATTAAATTGTTAATATGTTACAATTTCAAATTAAATTAGCTAAAATATTATTTGAAGATGCAGATGAAAAATTTATTTGAACAGGAAAATTATGCAACTTTCAAAAAATACCATATGTAAGGAAAGCCATTAGCTTATTTATTACGGATTGTAATTTATATGTTCTTATTTGTTTATGTTTTAATGAAAAGAAAAGCCTAAGTAGACAGGATATTTGGAGATGTTTTAAAAGTTATATTCCAGAAACATTTTTAAAAGAAAAAATAATGAATAAGAAAATAGATAAAGATTTTAAAGAAATAAAAAAGTATTTGTTAAATATAGAAAATAAAATATTGAGGTGAAAATACAAGTATATGTGTAGTAGTCTTAAATAGAATTTATAAAGATAATGGTATCAATAAGGATAGAAAACAAAATTATAATAAATGTTATTTTTGTGGAGAAAGGGATCATTTAAAGAAAGATTTTATACATCATAAAAGAAGGTGCTAACATTGTAATATTATAAGACATTTAGCAAAAATCTGCAAAAATAAAGTATTAAGAGATGATAAGAAGAAATTAAAGGAATAATAACTAATAAAAAATATGATGTGCATGTTAAAATGTTCAAGAATGAAACTAATCCACAGAAAATTCGTCAAATGAAAAAATATTTTGATAAACAGATGGAACACATCACAAAACAAAAGGAAAGAGAAAAAGAAAGGTATAAAGAAAAACAACGAGTTAAAGAAAGTGATGAAGAATTTACTAAAAACGAAATAGAGTCAATAAAATTAATGAGCAAGGTGAATCAGAAAAAGAGCCTGAAAACAGTGATAGTTCAGAAAACTCAGATGAAGACATATCCTCGTGTTAATATAATTGAATATTATGAAGACAATCAAGATTGTGAGAAGTATAGAAGACGATTAGTAGAAGTTAATGGAAAAGTAGTAAATATCTTACTAGATTCAGGAGCAGACATAAGTACCACATCAACTTATACTGCAAAGGAATTAAATATAAAGACTGATTTTAAAATTCCACCTTTTTCAATTAGAGGATTATTTGTTCATAATGATGCAAGAAAATCTAAAAAGATTGTGATAAAAATGCTATATAATGGCAGAACCATTAGAATAAGATTTGTAATCATAAAGGAAAATAAACCTTTAATTTTACTTAGCATAACGATAATGAGACAATTAAGACTTATTATTCAAGAAGAATATGAGAAAGATACATATGTTATGGAAGTTAAAACTGAAAATACAGAAGAAAGAGTGGAAAAACCAAAACAAGAAGTAATACAAAATTTCATAGACAAATCTGATTTAAATGATCAGAAAGATAAAGATGAAATGAAAAATTTATTAGAAAAGAATGTTAAACTTTGGGAAAACAAAAATATGAAACCCAATGATGAATACAAAGTTTCTATTAAAGTACAAGGAAAAGCTCGTCGCTATAATCCTAGACCATTAAGTGAAGAAATGTTAACAATATTACATCAAAAAGTAGACAAAATGTTACAATTGAATGTAATAAGTAAAGTTGTTAATGCTGAATAGACTTAACCTATTGTAATGGTAAGGAAGAAAGATGGACAGTGGAGAACTACTATAGATTATCGATATTTGAATAAATTTATATTAGATGATTTATATATTATTCCTCATATGAAACATATATTTCAAACATTTCATGGTGCTAAATGGTTTTCAAAAATAGATCTCAAAAATGGTTTTTGGAATATTGCACTAGAAGAAAATAGA
>NW_021628797.1:8112-9409 GCF_900005765.1 Plasmodium relictum | reverse complement strand
ATTTCAAAGAATTATGGAAAACATTTTTATGGAATTAATTTAAGAGAATTGCATAGTTGTATATATTGATGACATCATCATTTTAACAAAAACAATAGATGAACATCATAATGTTTTAAAGAGAGTTTATAAATTGTTGATGAACAACAATCTTGGAATAAATATTGAAAAATGTGAATTATATAAAACATCTATTACCTATTTAGGACAAATAATAGATAGAGAAGGAATAAGACCTTCATTAGATAAAATAGAAACCATTATTAAAGCAGAAAAACCTAAATCAAAGAAACAATTAAGATCGTTTTTAGGAGCTGCTAATTTTATATAGAAATTATATAAGAAATTTTTCAAATTGGACTTCTAAATTAGTTCCCTTGTCGACTAAAAAGAAAAAGTTTGAATGGAATGAAGAACATTCACAAGTATTTGAACAAATTAAGAAAAAAATGGCTGAAATAACTTATCTGTCATTCCCAGAGTTAGGAAAACAGTATACTATTTATACTGATGCCTCAAATTATGCTATAGGAGCTGTATTGGCTCAGATAAATAATGATACTGGTGAAACTAAGTTTATCCACTTTACATCTAAGAAGTTAAACGATGTTCAAAGGAGACGGAGTACAGTTGAAAAAGAATTATTTGCCATAGTAGTAGCTTGTGAAGCATTCGATTATTATATTAAAGGATCTAAAGAATTAATAAAAACAGATTGTAAAAGTTTAATTGGAATGGATTCAATTAATACTGGAAAATTGTATAGATGGAAATTGAGATTATCTGAATTTAACTTAGAATTCGAACATATCGAAGGAGTACACAATAGTTTAGCTGATTGGATTACTAGATCAATAGAAGATGATACGGATCTTCCAAATTATATGGTATTGTGTTGCAATAAATCTTCAAAAGAATATGAAGACCTATATTATATCCTATCTTGTCAAGAAATAGCTGACGAAGTAAAGAAGAATAAGAATAATATGCCAAGAGATGTAGTATGGAAGAATGAATTCCCAGTTCATCACAAAACAGGAAAGTTATATATACCAGAAAAATATAGAAACCATTTAATGTATTGGTTTCATAGTAGTAAATTTGCATGGCATTGTGAAATGAATAAAACATTAAAGAAAATTCAGAAACATTTTTGGTGATCTAATATTAGTAAAGAAATTGAAGATTATGTTTCAAATTGCCTAATATGTCAAATAATGCGTAACAAAAGATTTAAACCAGATGTAAATCAAGAATTATCAAAACCTAATATATTTGATATGGTATCGTTAGATAT
>NW_021628797.1:6390-8102 GCF_900005765.1 Plasmodium relictum | reverse complement strand
GATTTATTAATTGGTCATTTAATGACTTTGCTAGAGTATTAAACAAACAAATTAATAAAGAGCATTGTATAACTAAATATACGCTTATATATATATATATATATTAATTTTTTAATTATTATAAATGAGTTTTTATTTACAAAGAATTACTTATTCTTTTAATTAAAAACATGCAGATAAACTATAATAATTAATAAAGTCAAAATTTTATTATATTCAATGTTATTTCAAAATATACATTGAATAATACATAAACATTTTTTTTTCTCTTAAATTTTAATAAGTTAACATTTCTTCTTTTAATTTTTAAACACACTAAAAAAAATTAAAACATAACATAAAAAAAATAATTTGATCAACAAAAAAAAAAAAAAATATTTTTTTATATTTTTTTTTTTTAATTACAAAGATGTATATGAATAAAAATAAACAAACAAAAAAAAAATAACTTTATTTATTTTTTTTTTTTTTTTTTATTATTAACTAGTGTCAGTGCATGACTAACTTATACGTGCACAAGTAGTAAACTAGCTTAATGTACTACAGAAGGTTAATAACTAATTTTATTAACCGATATTGTAGGTCCTAGAACTTGGAAAGGTAAAGAATATTATATACAAGTAGCAATTGATCATTATTCACATTTTATGTTAACAAATGTAATAGATAAAGCTCCTACATCTAAGGATGCAACAAATATTATAAGAAATACATGGATCCCTATATTTGGATGTCCTAGAAGTATTTTAACCGATCGAGATTCAATATATATGAGCCAAGAATTTAAAGATTATATTATTAATGAACTGCAGATAAAATTATATCATACTAGTGCATATTATCCACAAGGTAATGGTATAAATGAAAGTTCTCATAAAACTCTCGACTATATACTTAAAACGTTGTATGAAAAAGAAGAGTTGCCTTTTGAAAAAATAGTTAAAAATGCCATTTTAATATATAATAACACCTCTCATGGTGCTATTGGAGAAACACCTTACTTTTCGGTATATGAAATAGATTGCATATGCCCAGGTTTCTCAAATATAATACCAGAAACTGCTAGAGAAATGAGAATTATTTATTTAAATGATCGATGGAAAAATGCAAATGAAGATTTAATTAAAATAAAGGAAAAACCTTTGGTTAAGAATAAAGAAATTAAAGTGAGAGATACTATATCTTATGAATTATCTGAATATGAAAGAAATAAAATGAAACATTATAGTAGAAATGGACAATATAAACCATATTGGTCATTTCCGCATAGAGTAGCAGATATCAAAAATGGGAATCTAATAGCTAAACCCATTTATTATAGAAACAAAGAAATGCAGATTCCTTTGTCAAAGATAAAGCTATTAAATAATAAAACTAATGAAATATATGAAAAACAGATGAGAAA
This sequence comes from Plasmodium relictum, assembly GCF_900005765.1. NCBI lineage: Eukaryota > Apicomplexa > Aconoidasida > Haemosporida > Plasmodiidae > Plasmodium > Plasmodium relictum. Next base: position 6,697 of record NW_021628797.1, on the reverse strand, counting down.
TTTAATACAAGTAACTGATCCTCGTAAGAGAAAATCATATATTACAAATGTATTAAAACCGAAAGATTATTTCGATATTTTTGATAATAATAATCTTTCACAATTAGAAGATTTGAGTAATAAGGATAATGAAATTGATAAAGAAATACGAAAAGGGTTAGAAGTTATAAAACAAGCCAAAAAGAGCAAAATATAAGTAATATAATTACTTCCCCTAAATGGTGGAGTATGGTTAATAAAAGTTATTATTAACCTTTTTCAGTACAAAATGCTAGGTTACTGTACGTGTATCTACAAGTACCCATGT
>NW_021628797.1:0-6214 GCF_900005765.1 Plasmodium relictum | reverse complement strand
TTTTTTTTTTTTTGGGTTTTTTTTGTGTGTTTTCGTTTTAGAAAATTTTTTGTTAATTATTAATTTAAATATCTTTTTAAAATTAAAAAGATAAGATTAATAATTTTTGTATAATCAATGTTATACTTTAAAAATAACATTGAATAATATAAAGATTTGACTTTACTAATTGTCATAGTTTGTATATATGTTTTTAATTAAAAGAATAAGTAATTCTTTATAATTAAAAAAAAAAAAAAAACTCATTTATAACAATTAATAAGGCTATTAAAATCGTAATAAAATTTTACCCAGTCATAAATGCTCTTTATTAATTTGTTTGTTTAATACTCTAGCAAAGTCATTAAATGGCCAATTAATAAATCATCTACCGAAGGAGATATCATTAAAAGAAGCTATGACTTCAGTATTAAAACTAGAAAAAAAGGTTACTACTAAAGCTATAAGTTCAAATATTGAAGAATATGTCTTTGACCAAGGGAATAATAAAAAATCTAAGAAAATTGAAAATAAATCATACAATAAATATTATTGTATTGAAGAAATGGATAATTTGGAGAGTGCATACACCGTAAAAATAATATGTGAAAATTGTAGTACAATAAGCCATTTAGCAAAGATATGAAAAAAAAAGATATTGAGAGATGAAGATAAAATTAAAGGAGTGACAACTAATAAAATATATATTATATTAATTTTTAAATATTTAGAAATAAAATTAATTTACAGAAAATTCGTTAAATGTGAAAACATCTTAATAAACAATTGAAACATTTAGAAAAAGAAAAGGATAAAACAAAAGAAAGGTATAAAGAAAAACAATATAAATGATGAAGATTTCACTAGAAAAAGGAACAAGATTAATATTATATATGAAAAGATAGAATTAGAAAAAGAGTCTGAAATTAATAATTTAGAAAAATTAGAAAGAAACATATATTCTTTTAATAAAATTGAATATTTAGAAAGTACTAAAGGATTGGCATTAAATTCATAGAGATTAGTCGAGATAAATAGAAGGAAAGTATATATTTTACTAGAAAATAGAGCGAAATTACGTATAATATCAGTATACCCTGTAAAATAATTAAATATAGAACTAGACTTAAAAATTCCAACAATTTCAATCTCTGGAGTATTTACCTGTAATAATGTGAGAAAATATAAGGATTTCGTGATTAATATGTATACAAACCGAAATATTAGAACGAGATTTGCGATAATTAATAAAAATATATCACTTATTTTAATTAGCGGTTTGATAACGAATAGATTAAGATATTATATTAAGAAAGATAAGATAAATCCTGCACATGTCATGGAAGTGAAAGCTGAAAAAGTAGAGGAGAAAACGAAAAAATCAAGAAATTATGCAGAATTTTATTGATAAATCTGATTTAATGGAGTAAATGGATAAAGTTGAAATTTTTTTTAGATAGTAGTGTAAAACAATATATAAAGGTATAAATAAAAAATCTATAAATAAACATGAAGCTTTCATTAAAATACAAGGATAAACTCGTTTTAGCCATAGATCACTTAGTGGAGAAATATTAACAGTACTGCATCAAAAAGTAGATGAAATGTTACAATTCAATATTATAAATAAAGTCTATAAAGAAAAATGGACTTTATCTATTGTAATGGTTAGGAAAAAGAATATGCAATGAATAATTGTTACAGCCTATAACCATCTAAATAAATTTATACTAGATGATTTATATGTTATTCCTCATATGAAACATATATTTCAAACACAAACACTTGATATGATGCTAAATGATTTTCAAAAACATGTCTCAAAAGTGGTTTTTGGAGAATAGCGTTAGAAGAAAATAGCAAACAATATACAAGTTTCATAGTTTCCAGACATGGAACATTTATATTTAATGTATCATCATTTGGACTGAAAGCAGGTCCTACATAATTTAAGAGAATAATGAAAAATGTTTTTATGGAGTTAATTAAAGAAAATTATATAGTTGTATATATTGATGGCATCATCATTTTAATGAAAACGATAATTGAACATAATAAGGTGTTACAGAAAGTAGTGTTCTATTAATTTGATATTCAAATACTTTGCTAGAGTATTAATTAAATTAATAAAGAGCAAGTATATATGAGTATAATAATTTCGTTGGGTTTTATAACTTCTATTATATAGAAGTAAAATTTTAAGTTAATTAAATGTTTAATTATTTAAATGTATTAATATTAACACTTGATGTGTAAATAACATATAATAATATTTGTACTTATACAAGAAGAGATATTATATTTAATGAAATATTTTTTCTCTTAATATTTAATTGTAATCTTGAGTAATTTTATTTATTTTCATCGGTACTTTGTGTCCTTTTAGTCACTGCATCTTTTATTATTTAAAATTTTTATTATGTATATTATTCCCAAGTTAATAAAAGATTTTATCAATCTCTTGTAATATATAAAGTTAGATTACCAGTTAGGAAGGTACAAGTCATGCAATGATACTAGTTAAAAGAAAAGAAAAAATATTTTAATTTTTTTTTTTTGTATGTTTTTGAGTACAAAAAGAATAAATTTTTAATTGAAATATAAAAATTAATGTATGAAAGGTAATTATAAGAAAATTTTTCATTTCTTTTATTAAATGAAAAGCATAATTTTGGTGTTATATTCGATTTATATATATTTGGAAATAACCATAACTTAGAAGTTAATTTGTTAATTGTCATAAATATTTATGTGCTTTTATAACTTATTTACAAAGAATAAATCTTTTTTCTTTTTTTTTTAATTAGTGTCATTAAATGGCTAATTTATACTTTCTTAACTAAAATGCTAATTTTATGTATTACAATAAGTTAATAACATCTTTTATTAATCAGATTTTTATATTTTTTTAATGTCATAATTTTTAGTATAAATCTTTAAATGATTCACTTTCATTTAAAATTATTATTTATCTTAAAGTCATATATATATATATATATATATATATATATATATATATATATATTGTTATTGAATTTAAGGTTAACATATTTAAATGCCTAATTTAAAAAAATTGTTATAATAAGAACTTGTTTTAATTATTTTAAATATTGTTCTTATAAACGAATAATATTTAAAAAAAGTATTTCTTATTTTAACAATATCTTTTTATTTAATTTTTTAAAAGCATGCAGAAAATTTTTTCTTTGTTTATAAAAATTAATATTAAATTGAAAAGAAAAGAGAAATAAAAATAGTTAAACAAAAACAATATAGTTTATAAATATATAATAAATATTTTAAAATAATTTTAATTTTGATTTTTTTTAAGGAAAAATTACTGAACAAAAGCTTATTTATACTTAATAAAATAATATCTAAAACATTTATTTATATATTTTAATTGTTTTCATTTTTAAGGAAAAATTACTGAACAAAAGCTTATTTATACTTAATAAAATAATATCTAAAACATTTATTTATATATTTTAATTGTTTTCATTTTTAAGGAAAAATTACTGAACAAAAGCTTATTTATATTTAATAATAATATATAAAACACTTATTTATATATTTTAATTGTTTTTATCATAATAATATTTAATAATAATTTATATTTTATTTTAAAAAGAAACATCAATTCCTTATAAAAATAATTATATTGTTGTAAAAATAATTATATTGTTGTAAAAATAGTTATATTGTTGGTTAATAAAAAATACTATTGACACCTTTTGTAATACATTAAGTTTACTAGTGTATGTAAAAGTTAATTATGCATCGACACTAGTTAAAAAGAAAAAAAATACATATGGAGTTTTTTTTTTTATATTATATACATTTTTGTAATTAAAAAAAAAAATAATTTTTTTTAATTTTTTTTTTGGATAAACACAAAAAAAAAAAAATTAATTAGATAATTAATTTTTACTTAAATGATAAACTTGATGAAAATATAATGTTTGTGTAATATTCAATGTATATTTTTATTTAATAACATTAAATAAATATATTTTGATTTTTGTCATTTGTTATAAATTGTATGTTTTTAATTAAAAAAATATACTTATTCTTTGTAGGTAAAAATTCCTTTATAACAATTTAACATATTTACTAAGAAATTTAGTAAAATTTAATTAAAATTAAATAGTATGCATTATAAGAAACAATTATATATATATATAATAAAAACAAGTATATATATATTTAAAAACGTATATTTATTTATACATATTCTTTATTAATTTTTTTTGTTTAATACTCTAGCAAAGTCATTAAGCAGTCAATTGATAAATCAATTGTTTAAAATTATATTCATAAGTATATCAGAAGTATTTTCATACTATAAGAAATTATTTTTTATTTTAATTATATAATAAATAAATATGGAAGATAGTAATATTAGAACTAACGTGTTACCAAGAGGATCAATAATTGGCTCTAGTATTAATATGAAAAGTTGTTCTACATGTTTATCTGGAAAAAAAGGCTATATTTTTATTGTGTCTTTCCTTTCATTATTTATTTTTTTTCTTCAAGTAAGATAAAATCAGTAAGTTAAGATAGATATATTCTTCTTTTTTTTTTTAATATATACTTTAATTAAAATTTAAATAATTTCGATATATTTTTTAAAATATCTAATTTTTAAATGGCTAAATAGGATGAATACAAAACAAAAAATAATATAAGTTTGGAATTCCAATTCAAATATAACATTTCGAGAAGATTAGCTGAAGCAAAAGAAGAAGGTGAAGGTAATAAAAGTGAGGGAAGCACTTTAGATCTTTCAGGACTTTTGTCATCTTTGAGTGAAGTAGAAACAAGTAATGAAGATTTGGGTGAAACTATAAGTTATTCAGAATTTTTACCTAGATGGAATAAGCATCAAGAACTTGTACAAGAATTCTTAGAGGATTTTAATGCAGATTTATTTTATAAATTTGTGGAATTTGCAAGTTCCCATGGTATAGATGGTGCTGATAAAAATGAATTTTGTTCAAGGGTTTTAGGTAAAATTAAGAGCTCAGCTGATGGTCTCAAATCTAGCCTTGAGAAGAGATTAAATGATTTGTTTATAGATGGATCATGCACAAAAGAAGAATGTGAAAGGCTTTTACGAAATTCGCGTCATTTATGGGGTAGGTTTAAGGATCATTCATTAGGATACTTTAAGGAAAATCTTGAAAAATTAGGTTACAATACTGATTAATATACCTGATTTATTAATTGGTGTTTAAATAGCTTTGTTATAGTATTGTTTAATAAAAGATATTGCTACATTTTTTTTTGTTTATTTTATTATGTTTTGGTAATTATTAAAAAAAAAAAGTTATAGTTTTTTTATTTAGTGGTGTAACATTTTTGAATTAGGAGATAATTAATTTTTAATTGAAATATAAAGATTGATATATGAAAAGTATACTTTTCGTGTTTTATTCTGTTTGCAAATTTTGAAATAACATTAGATAACTTAGAGTTTAATTTTTTTTTTATTTGCTTTAATTTAAATTTGTCTATATATTTTAATTAAAATAATATGTTTATTCTTTTTAAATAAAAATACATTTGTAAAAGTAAATATATATCCGCTAAGCAATATATAATTTTTCATATTTTATTCTATTCTTATATTTTGAAATAACATTAAAAACTTAGAGTTTAATTTTTTTTATTTGCTGTAATTTAAAATTTTCTATATGTTTTAATTAAAATAATATGTTTATTCTTTGTAAATAAAAATACGTTTGTAAAAGTAAACATATATTTGTTAAGAAATATATAATTGTTTAATTAAAATTAAATGTTATATGTTATAAATATGACTATATATATTAAAAATAAGTATATATATTAAAAATGTGTATATTTAGTTAAACATGATATTTATAGATTTATTTGTTTAATACTTTATTAAAGTCATTAAACGGGATAATAACAAATCAATTGACTACAACATCAGGGAATGGCAAACTAGCGCAAATGTTACTCTTTTTTTTAGCAATTTAGAATAATGATAAAATAAATAATTTTAATTATGGTTTCAAGTTCAGGTTTCAGGGTTCAGGTTTAGGGTTCAGGGTTCAGGGTTCAGGGTTTAGGGTTTAGGTTTAGGGTTCAGGGTTTAGGTTTAGGGTTTAGGGTTCAGGGTTCAGGGTTTAGGGTTCAGGGTTCAGGGGTTCAGGGTTCAGGGTTCAGGGTTTAGGGTTTAGGGTTCCGGGTTCAGGGTTCAGGG
>NW_021628795.1:1181-2411 GCF_900005765.1 Plasmodium relictum | reverse complement strand
CAATTAATAAAGTCAAAACTTTATTTTATTCAATGTTATTTCAAAATATACATTGAATAATACATAAAATTAATTCTTTTATCTCTCAAGTTTTAATAAGTTAACATTTCTTATTTTAATTTTTAAAACACTAAAATTAATACATAATATAACATTAAAAAAAATTTCGACAACAAAAAAAAAAAATATTTAATTTTTTTTTTTTTTAATTACAAAGATGTATGTAAATAAAAATAAACAAATAAAAAAAATAACTTTATTTTTATTTTTTTTTTTTTTTAACTAGCGTCAGTGCATGGATAACTTGTACGTACACAAGTAGTAAACTAGCTTAGTGTACTACAAAAGGTTAATAACTAATTTTATTAACCAGATAATAAAAAGAATTAAAAATATATATATATATATATATATTTTAACTAGCATCTGTGTATGTCTAACTTGTAATTATACTAGTAAACTAAATGTACTATAAAAGGTTAATAACATCATTTATTAACAAATTATTGGATGTACAAGTTAATAAAGAGCATGTATAAATAATTATACTGGAAATTTTGTTTTATAAATATTTTTGCTTTATATATAAGTAAATTTACATTCATAATTGATTTATTAATTGGATATTCAAAGACTCGGACAAAAGTAATGAATATCCAAGTTAATAAAGAGTAAATTTTAGGATTCCTTTATAATTTTGTATCATAGATTTTAATTATAATATAAAATTAATTAAATCACTAAAATTTTTAAAAACTATAAAAGTTCAAAAAAAAATAAAAGCAATCCACTCGCTAGTCTTTTCCATTAAAAATTCTTTTTTTCAAATTCTCTTTCTTTTTTTTTAAAAAATTATTATAAAAAAAAATATTTTTTTTTTTAAAAACATGCAAAAAAAAAAAATAAAAAAAAAGACATAATACAATTATAACCGAGATGCGTCAAAAAAAAAAAATATAATGAGACACACTAAGTCAAAGTTCTAATAATGGTTTATTAATTGGCCGTTTAATGGCTTTGCTAGAGTATTAAACAAATAAATTAATAAAGAGAATTTATAACTGAATTAAATTTTATTGTCTCTTTTAATAGACTTATTAATTGTTATAAATGAGTTTTTATTTACAAAGAATCACTTATTCTTTTAATTAAAAACATACAAACTATAAAACAATTAATAAAGTCAAAACTTTATATCATTCAATGTTATTTCAAAATATACATCGATTA
>NW_021628795.1:498-1077 GCF_900005765.1 Plasmodium relictum | reverse complement strand
AAAAAAAAAAAAAATATTTTTTTTTTTTTTATTTATTTTTATTAATGTCAGTACATATTAGTTTGTACATACACATACCATAAACTAGCCTAGTGTACTACAAAAATTATAATATATTTTGTTAATCAGTCAGTGCATGGGTAATTATATATACACGAACCGTAACCTAGCATATTGTACTGAAAAAGGTTAATAATAGCTTTTATTAACCAAATAGCTCATTTTTTTTTTTAGTATGCAATATTTTCCTAAAGAAGACATAATTATTTAAATTTTAAATAATTAAAATGCACATTAATTAAGGGCAATGGATTTATTCATTGATCAATAATATAAATTTAATTAAACAGCTTTTATTGCCTCAGAGGCATTAATTTATTTTAATAAAGTTGTATAACATATTTTTGTTAAAATAATACATACTCTTTTAAATTATAATTATGTAAAATAACTTAATAAAACAAATAAAAAAATTTAATTTAAAGTTATTTAAATCTTTTTTTTAAAATATAAGAATTTAATATAACAAAAAAAAAAAATATATACTTTTTATTTATTTTAAAATGAAAAGTTTAAAAA
>NW_021628795.1:0-418 GCF_900005765.1 Plasmodium relictum | reverse complement strand
AAAAAAAATTATCCTTCGAAAAATAATAAAAAAAAAATAGTTATACATTTTTTTTTAACAGTGTCAGTACATGAATAGCTCTATTTCCCTAAGTGGAAAGCTGACTTTTATTATTATAAAAGATTAACAATATCTTTTATTAACCAAGATTTTAATATTTGTATTGTATCTGATTTTCTTTTATGTTTATCAATTATTATTGTTTTATTAATTACCTGTTTAATGACTTTGCTGGAATAATGAATAAATAAATTAATAGAGAGCATGCATAACTAAATATATTAATTTTTAGTGTATGTATGATTTATTAATTGCCCGTTTAATGACTTTGCTAGAGTATTAAACAAACAAATTAATAAAGAGCATGTATAACTAAGTATAAGTTTATATATATATATTCGTTTTTATTATATATATA
>NW_021628794.1:1513-2478 GCF_900005765.1 Plasmodium relictum | reverse complement strand
GTTATTAATAGAAGAAATTAGTGATATGAATGATACTTATGTGAAGGATGTAAATACAGAACATAATTTTTTTTCTTCTTATAAAAATGATTGCAAAAATGCAATGTCAATAAATATTACTAAAAATAATATTACATATATTTTTACCACCGCTTTACAACATAATGGAGGATATCAACAATATAACATATGGAATAATCAATTAAAAAGCAATTTTTATGAAATTCAAAAAAAATTTAAAGATTTACTTAAAAATGCACTTAAAGGATTAGGAGAAGAAATAAATTCACTAGTTTATCCTGAAAATGTAATAATGGAAGTAAAAAAAATATTTACAGAAGGAAATGATGCATACCATCGTACAAAAAGTCTAATTGAAGAAAATTTTAGATTAGAAAATTTGTCACATAAATATAAAAATAAAAGAATTTCTGATATTACAAGTGAACTCACTGAATTATATGCTAGGGCATTAGCACATAATATTAATTTGAAAGATAAATTTAATTCATTTAATACAAAATATAAGTCTATTGAATCTAATATAAATAGTGTAGAATTAGCAAAAAGAGAATTACTACTAGAAGAGAGTAAACTAACAGATATTACGTATGATATTTTGGCAAAAAAAAAAGATATTGAAGATATCATAGGGTCAGCAAATAATGAACTTGCTTTATTAAAAAGTGATTATGATGAATTAATGACATTAGTAAGTGAAATTCAAAGTTCAAAAGAAAATATTCAAGCAAAAATAGATAATCTACAAGAATTAAAAAGGCAGGAAGATGAAGATAGCCAAAAGAGCATAGAAGAGATAAGAAAATACTTAGAAGAAATAAAAAAAAAAATTAGTAGTTTAAAGATAATTATAGATTTTAAAGGAAGTGCAAAAAAGGATCTTGAAACCATTGAAAAATTTATAGGTGAAACTTCTTTTAATAATAGTGAATACACACACAAAA
>NW_021628794.1:707-1372 GCF_900005765.1 Plasmodium relictum | reverse complement strand
TTGGAAATAAATAGTATACTTAGTAATGCTACAGGTATCATGGATACTCAAGTGACACCTATAACAAGTAAAATTGTGAAATTTAAGAAGGATATAATAACCAATTCGATTAGAAATTTATACATTAAAATGAAAGATTCATTTGAAACTTTTACTAGCAAAATGAATTCATTATTTGAATATATAAGTGAATATGAACAGGATAAAAAGAAATTTGAAAAATATGAAGGTGATATAACAAAAAGAAAAAGTGAATTTTTTCACCAAAATATAGAGAAGGATAGTGAGAGACCGGAAGAAAATAGTATATACCAGAATACATTAAATCCCGAAAGTGTCAATTTGGATAAAAAAAGTAAAATAGAAGAACATATTAGTGATAGTAAAAAGATCATGGGCATCATTAAAGATCTATTAGAATTATATGAAAAAGTAGAAGAATATTTTGATATGTCCCAAGATACTCAATCTGTAAATGGTCTTAGAAATTTAAAAGATTGCATTAATCAAGAAGATATAGATAGTATATTAACAGATTATGAGAGGAGGTTTAATAGTGCAACAGATTCGATAAATAATAGTATAAATAATATTCAATTGTCGAAAAAAATTATAGAAAATATTAAAATTTTAAATAAAATTATAAACGGATATGATAGCAATAA
>NW_021628794.1:0-539 GCF_900005765.1 Plasmodium relictum | reverse complement strand
GTGGCACTATAGGGCATGTGGAAGGATACTCAAGCAATGTATCAACTGAAGAAGCTAACTTTAAAAACATTACAGATAAAATTGGCAAAACAAAATTATCAGTTGAGTTATTAAATATAGAAGTTGATAGTGCAACTCGTATCCAAAATGAGGAAATTTTAGATATAGTTTATAATTTTATTATTAAATTACACCAGAAAATATGTGATGATGCACAAAGAAAAATAGAAATTATAGAAGAAACAGAAGGAAATCTAGAAAGTTATAATTTTGAAAGTAATACAGAAAAAGTTCAAAAAGAAAATAATAGAGAGAATCTAAATACGATAACACAAAAAATTAGAGATTTTATGGATATAGTTAGGGCACATAAAAGTAAAATTAAAGATATAAAAGAAGAATCTCAAAAAGAATTTGAAGAATCTAATAGTATAAAGAATGATGGGAAAAATTCAAGTGAGAAAAAAAACAATATGAAAGAAATTTATGAAAAGATGAAAAAAATATTAGAAAAATTGCAGAAAGAAATAGAACAGTTA
>NW_021628793.1:2118-2527 GCF_900005765.1 Plasmodium relictum | reverse complement strand
ATGCAATATTTTCCTAAAGGAGAAATAATTATTTAAATTTTAAATATTTAAAATGCATATTAATTAAGGCCAATGAATTTATTTATTGACCAATAATCTATCCATTTAAATGTTCAATGGAAATAATAAAGTATGACTAAAAAATAGTTGCGTAATTAAGGTTTTTGAAAATTGTTTTTATTATTTAATTTAAAAAAATATATATATACTTAAAAATATTAGTATGCTGAAAAAAAAATTTTGATTTATATTTTAAATGATATAATTTTTTGGAAAATTATTTTTTATTTTCTCTTTATATATATATGTAGTTAATAAAATTTGTTATTAACCTTTTGTAGTACACTAAGCTAGTTTACTACTTATGTACGTACAAGTTAGCCATGCACTGATGCTAGTTAATAAAAAA
>NW_021628793.1:1348-1967 GCF_900005765.1 Plasmodium relictum | reverse complement strand
GTTTAAAAAAATTAAATAAGAAATATTAACTTATTAAAACTAAAGAGATAAAAGAAATGTTTATGTATTATTCAATGTATATTTTGAAATAACATTGAATATAATAAAATTTTGACTTTGACTTTATTAATTATTATAGTTTGTCTGTATGTTTTTAATTAAAAGAATAAGTAATTCTTTTTAAATAAAAACTCATTTATAACAATTAGTAAGTTTATTAAAAGAGGCAGTAAAATTTAACTCAGATTAAACATTATGCATCATAAGAAAACTATATATATATATATAATAAAAACGAATATATATATATAAACGTATACTTAGTTATACATGCTCTTTATTAATTTGTTTGTTTAATACCCTAGCAAAGTCATTAAACGGGCAATTAATAAATCAGTGTACTACAAAAGGTTAATAACAAATTTTATTAACCACTTACATAAAACTTAAATGAAAAAGTATAATGTTAATGCTATATTCAATGTATATATTTCGAAATAACATTGAATGAATTAGAGCTTAATTTTTGTTATTTGTTATAATTTTGTGTGTGCGTTTTTAATTAAAAGAATATATCGATTCTTTTTAAATAAAAACTCATTTTTAAATGTAAACATAT